>NC_092808.1:118322048-118622048 GCF_040954645.1 Diabrotica undecimpunctata
CCTTTCCCTGCATGATATTCTGCAGAAGATGGTATTTAGTTCCTCTTATCACGTGCCCGAGGATAGTTTTCGTATTTTTATTTCATTATTTAGTTCTATTTCTTTTGAAAGACTTCTTCATTCGTGACTCTAAGTATAATCTTAGAGGTGAACTAGCGGTGAACTAATACTAAAACTTTTTTGATGACGATTCTTCTATATATCAATCAATATACATAGTATGATATGGTTTCAAATTCTAAACGAAGTGTTACGAAAAATCAAAGAAAATCTTAGCATAGAAAAACACTGGACTACATGTAACGAAGCTATGCGCACAGCAGCTAAAGGTGTTTTAAAATCTAACAAAACCAGAAGAAACGAAGATTGGTTCGACGAAGAATGTAGATCTGTTAACCAACAAAAAAATGAATCATGTAAGAAACTTCGGCAGTTCAGAACACGATTAACTCTGGAGGGTTATAAATATCTTCGACGAGAAGGAAAAAGAACGTTTAGAAAGAAAAAACATTATTTTTCCTTTAGCATTTAGCAATATGAAAACGTTCTAAACGAGATTGTTAACTTCCATACAGAAAATACTCACGAAGATTTTAACAACAGATAAACAACTATAGAAAATAATTTAAACTCAGAATTATAGCCTGTAAAGAAATAAGTGGTTCTGTAATTAATGACAAGAAACAGATATTAAACAGATGGGCAAACTATTTTTAAAAACTGCTTAATGTTAATCCTAAAGATGAAATGGAGTGTCCCATGACCCAAATTAATAAAAATGATCGGCAGCCACTCCCTAGCGAAGAAGAAATTAGATAAACCATTTTAAAATTGAAAAATAACAAAGCTCCAGCTCAGATACTCTCCGTGCCTAATATTTAATAAACAAAATCTGGCAACAGAAAGAAACACCTACAGACCTTAAAATATATATACTGTGTTTACTTGACAAAAAGGGAGTCATGATGATGTAAGATAATTATGAGGTACCACTCCATTTAAGATAACATTTAAAGTTCTGTCCAACGTATTGTGCAAAGAATGCTCCCCTACGCGGAACAAATAGTGGGAAGCTATCAGTGAGTCTTACGACTCAATAAATCAACAACGGACCAAATTTTTACAGTAAGGTAGATTCTTGAAAACACCGTAGAGTTCAGAATCGACACCCATCACCTATTCGTGGATTTTAAAGTCACGTACGACTCAGTTAGTAGATATAACTCTTTACTGTGGTGGAATTCCAAATACCGCTTCATCTTGTTCGACTAACTGCACTTACACTCATAGAAGCAGCAAGCATGGTAAGTCACAAGTAAGTGTTGACAGATATTATTGTGCCAATATTGTTTTGATTCTTTACAGATCTCAAACTGATCTGCAGTGCTGCGTGGTATTCATTTTTTTGTGAATTTTTAAAAGGCCACAAGCTCCATATCAGAATCTGTTCTAACTGTTCTTTTATTTAGAACTTCTTTATCGGAATTTGGCTTTAACTAGAAAATGGTCACTTATGCGTCAAGAGTCTGTAGACTTCTTACATCGATAATGCTACCCTATAATTAGAAACGCAGGTCTGTTTATGATCAAACATCGTTAATTTAATAAGAAGACGAGAGGCTGGTTTCAGAGGTGATAAATCGACAGTTCAACAGATTGCAACTTTAAAACAAATTAAAAAAAAACACTGGAATATGGCATTGATACTCATTGCATATTCTTATACTACAAAGCAGCCTACGATTCTGAATAGACGAGAAATGTTTAAGGCAATGAAAGAGCTAGGAATACCACATCAGTTATTTAATATACATTTAACAAAACTAACTCTTGAAAAAGTTGAATGTAGAGTACGAATTCAGGGGGAACTGTCTGAATCTTTTAAAACAAATAACGGGCTGCGCCAGGGAGAGCTGCTCTCCCGTATACTGTTCAATCTGGCTCTGAAAGTAATACGTAAGTCACATATCACAACTATTGTGATTACAGTTGACTACAGTGAACAAATTTGTATACTCTGAGCAGTCCTTAGCACTGAAAATAATACTAATGCCGAGATAATCCGCAGAGGTTGCACGGCCAACTATATCGAGAAATACAAAAATAAAACTTTACAATACAATAATACGACCAGTCCTAACATATGGTTCAGAGACCTGAGCTATAACAAAAAGTAATGAAAACATGTTAGTATGGGGCGAATCTATGGAGCATTGAATGACAATGGAGTGTGAAGAAGACGATTCAACTTCGGACTTTATAGAATATACCAGGAACCAGATATCATAAAACATATTAAGATAGGACGTCTGAGGTGGATAGGGCATGTAAGGCGGATGGAATAAGATAACCCAGCTAGAAAAACGCTCCTTGATAGATCATTGGCCAGAGAAGAACAGGAAGACCCAGACATGAGAAATATGGGAATACGTACTTAGAGGAGGAAGGCGATGGATAGGGACGACTGGAGAAGTTCTTGAAGAGGCTGCAGGGTTGTAAAGCCAGAATGATGATGATGATTTGCTGTTACAAAGTCTACGAGTCTGATTCCTTCATCATTGCAGTGTTCATTTAATTTTGAGTTGTAAAACGTTTTGGGGAAGCTGAAGCTGTTCATCAAGGTAGCACGCCGTAGATGGATATGGCATATAATCAGACCAGAGGAAAGTGCAACAGTTAGAAAAGTTTTTGGCCGAAGGGCCATTGGTACAATGAACCAGAGGAAGACCGAGACTTCCTAGTCGATATTAAGACAACTTAGAGGATGGTTTAAAATCTATTGAAGTTAAAGCATGGGGAATAGTTGCCAGAGACAGGGACGAATGAAGGATTGTTCTGAAGAAGGCTTTGGCTCATAACGAGCTGTGATGCCACTGATGATGATGATATAATATGATCATCTATTTCAATACAATAGTTATAAAAAAACAGCTTTTATTTTTTACAAATCTAGTGACATTTATACAAATCTTAAAACTAGTTTATACCTTCTATTTAAGTGTTGCCATGTAACCCAAACTGTTGATGCATAAATTAGAAATCGTAGCGAAATATAATGGAATACTATGTACATAGTAAACTATAACAAAGGTTCACACATCAATTAGAACCAAAGCACCAAAATCCCGCTGAAAATTTGCAAAATTTAATATCTACATTGACCTAGATAAAAGCAAAGTTAAAAATGATAAAATGTTTTGTTTAGTTATTTTCTCTCACTTTTTTTTGCTTGTTACAATATCTGCCCAATTAGAGTCAAAATAAGTTGTTTTCTATCTTTGTTGTCCTACTGTGTTCATTTGAAATATGAAAAATACACATATAAAAAGTAGCTATATATAAAAACTTTCAAAATATTCCATTTTATTTGATAAAAAGGAAATAGTCTACAGGAAAATGTTACTCAAGATGAGTCATTACCTTAATAATCAACAGATAGCACACAGAATAATATACTATGTGGCAGGCGCGCATTTAGAGTGAAAATATACATATTTTTGATATATTGCAGGTACGAAAATAAAAATTAAAGGAGTTATGAAATGGCAAGGTAAATAGCAGATAAGGTTTGGTTTTCGTAATATCTTTCAACATAGATCAGTCACAATGATATATCGGTAATGAGTAAAAGCAATACAACATATATGATTAATAGTTTTATTCACCCTATCTAAGATAAATTCGTTCTTTCAATTTTTAAATTATTAAAAAGTTATAACTGGACTATATTTACAAATTTTTTGATACCTCTAAAGTTCCTTTCCATTTTCGATCATTGTAGTTTCATATCATTTTTGGCTAATTTAATAATTTAGACCAGTTCTCAGAGTTTCTGGTTTCTTTTGAAGTACCATCTCTATCAAATTTAATAACTTGTTTCATACACATACAAACATATGTATATCTATATACTTATAATGACATTTAAAGTTTTAATTATGTGAAACTTTATTTAGTAATTAAACAACACATGAAACAAAGAAGGAAAAAATATACGGGCATCAAAAGTTGAAAGACTCTTCATCGTATTCTTCCACCTTTAACAAGTAAGAGTTCCGCATGACAGGTACCTGTCTAAAAAGAACTGTCATTAACTAATTAATAATTAGAAGAAAATTTGACTATTTCTACAGAAAACACCGAAAAATTCGAGATAACTCCTCAATGCTTATCCGGAGCACGAACAAGAAACCTTAGGAACATGAAGCAGAAGGTTGATGATACGTACTAACAAAACCAGGAATGTCTCCAACTAATTTTGGCAGAACTGCTGCAAAAGACTGCTAATTGTGTTTATCAAAAATATTCCAGACGAGAATATTACAGAAAAGAGCAGAGCTACAATTTTCTACCCCAAATATTGTGCTAAAGAATTAACTGATTTAATGAGGATCAGGACAGCAGTGATCTAATTAAGATTAAAAACTATCTGGACCAAATAGTGTCTGAGAATTTAATAGAGCCCCAAAAAGACACATTTAAAAGACAAAACTAGCCCATTAAGCTCCATTTGCTCCAATCAATCAAGGAAGTTCATTCATGGCCGGTTATTTTGTATTGATATACGCACGAGAAGAGTTCATTAACAACACAGAGGTCTTTCTTAAAGAAAAAATGAAGTTGGTAAGGCTGAGGAACTCTTTAAATCCAAACATAAGATAGACTACTTTTTAGAGAGCAAAACTGGGAACCTAAATGTGATAAATTGATTAACAAAATAAAGGAGTGAAGCTGGAGCAGTGAGCAATCATAAACTCCAAGCCCGCCACTGATGGAAGAATAGATGCGACTCCAGCCGACAGGAGGTTGAAGTACCCATCTGGACCAAGATGGGGTTGAAAATACGAACTGACTAAAGCGTGCGCGAATCACTTACACGTAAACTAAAATTAAAATAAACTGCAAATCAGTTTGATACATACTGATTTATTTAAAATATTATTCTCACCATTTAAATGTATATTATATTAATGCAATAAGCAGCATACAGTAATTTAGTTTAATATGGTAAAAATATTTACAAATTTTAAGAGATGGTACATCAAATGAACTTTGTACTCAATACTTCCTCTGACTACTGACCCAGCAGCACTAGGGACATTTCACATTTTCAAGAAACAAAATATAGCAACACTTACGCAATGAAGAGCAATTACTGTGTATAAAATGTACTCGATTATGCTTCTACTATAAGGGAGATGATTTAAATGGGAAATATAAATTTTTAAAAGTACTTCAAAATATTTCACTTGAAGATAAACAATGTTGGTATGAATAACAGCATCTATAATGATGCATAAAAAATTTTCTTTAAATTTGATACTAGATTTTTTCTTAAGTCGCTGATTTGAGAAAAATTTGTTTTTTTTATTGATTAATTTTCTATTTAGTGACCTTACTATATAATTTTTTTATAAACTATAAAAATGCAAGTTTTTCATGAAATTTATATTCATCTTTGTTAATTTTACCAATGTAATCTGCAAACCGCTGTCTATTCGCACTGGATAAGCTCATATAATCAAAAAATCTTACAAGAAGTTCAAAGATCAAAATCTATAAATCCATCGTCAGCTGTAATAACATACGGATGCGAAACATGGACCATGACCAAAGCAAACGAAGAAAAGCTCAGACGCTTTGAACGAAAAATATTTAGAAAAATTTTCGGACCTCACCATGACATCACCACAAACCAGTATAAGATCAGAATCAATATCGAATTAAAAGCACTCTACAATGACGCCGATATTGTCCAAGAAATTAAATCACAGCGACTAAGATGGGCAGGCCACGTGCACAGACTGCATAACATGAGACTTGCAAAACTGGTATGGGAGGAGATTCCCACAGGCAAAAGACCACTCGGACGTCCCAGAATACGATGGAGAGATAACATTCAAGTAGAACTCCGAAAAATGAACATTCCATTTGACCCTAGGTTGATGGAAGACCGAACAAATTGGAAAAAAGTTGTACAGTCAGCCAAGACCCACCCAGGGTTGTAGCGCTACGTGATGATGATAAATCTACAAACTTTTGAAGTATCGGTACCAAAGTACCGAGGCAAAACTAGGTATTATACATTCGCCCGGCTGACGAACTAAGGAAAAATAAAACTTCAAGAAATTATTAGGAAAATTTTATTTAGAGACAGAATAACGAAGTAAGGCTGAGAAACACGTCAATTCCGAAAGTGGTGAGATTAATAATAGTACTTAAACGGAATACTAAAATGGTCAAAAATATATAAACTTAACAAGGCCTTTAGTGAATGTTAAAAATCTAAACAACAACAGAGAAAGAGCTATGATAATGGAATTAACAAAATGCTTTACTACAAGAGAAAGAAGAGAGTACTCTTACAATAGAGTACAACATTGCATACATTAAATCTGTTTTCCATTAGTGAAGTAAATTAAAAAGTAATCTAGCATTATATGATGGATTTGAAATATACGATTGAAGACACTTTTGCCTTACTTTAAGAGGTTTTTTCCTATTCGCAATACTTTACTCTACTGAAAGCTGTGAATAAATCGGATACATTTGGTAAAAGTCATTTGATACCATATAACAGAAGCTTAGTCGCCAGTCGTTGTGATTCAATCCTCCAAATTACGAATCGAATCGCATCTTTATACTGATAAATAAATAGAGGTTTATATTGCTAGATCCTTATGCTGGTCAAAATCTGTGGAGACAAACTGCACTACTCATTTATCTCTAGACTAGTCAGTGTTTAGTGAATTAAAGTGAGTGCGCTGTCCGAGTGGCTATGGGATCAATACCTCTTACTTGTAGTATATAAAAAGCAATAGCTAAAACAAAATTGCTTAGATATAAATTACGTCAATTTTATGCTAACGCATGATCTTATCCCATCATAACTACATAAACCTATTTGAACACCATACGAATATGTATGGTGGTACGGACGTGGTGATGGAGCTTAAGCCAGGCAAATTGCCGATATGGGACTAAGGTAATAGCAAGCTGCATATTAAAAGCGTCGCATTGTAATGTATCCAAACCTCTATGTTACTTATGTGTCTAAAATTGGAAGCTCTGTAGGTACGAATCCTTATTCTCCAATACTCATGGGAATAGAATTGATCAAATTAATTAAAGGTGGGTCACTAGAAAGAAAGAGCTCCAGTCCCACAGCATCGTCCAGAAACCAACATCAGAAGACGATTTCAGAAAAGTATTCTTACAGAAATACTTAAGGTATCTCATCAATGCTTAAACAGAGCTGATAAAGATAAAGGAAGTTCATAAAGATGAAAGAATTAGGATGACAATAATAAGGTCGTCATACTACGAAAACCAGTCTACCAGCTACTTCTTGAGGACCAACTAATGTAATAAGCGACTTCCTCTCCAACAGATTGTACTGATGCATTATAATATTAAATTTAAAATTAAGCATACTTTTGATTTGGTCATAATAGTGCATAGTTATAACGTTCATAAAAATTATATTTTCTGTATTAATAGAAAAAGTTAACAATGTTTAAAAGAAATATTTTATATTAATAAATGATCTACATATAAACAGAATAAATATTTTCATAAAATCAGCGACTTGAAAAATTGGTGCCAAAGTCAGATAAAATTTTGAATTAAGGTATTTTTTGTCTACGAGCGTATTACAAAAATCATTTTGGCGATTTTCAGATTATCCAAAATTGTGTTTTTCAGTCTTAACACATTTGGCATAGTGTGAGTACTTAAAAAATATGAGTATGAATTAAAATTACCCCACCAAGGTCCCAAGTAAACTTAATCTATATATTAGACCAGATACGGTCTTCTAAAAATTTTGTTACACAATGTTTTTTCGGTTTGGAATAGTTATTTATGAAAATGTATTTTAAATTATGTTATTTTTGTTTGAATCCTCTATTGTTTAAATATGATAATTAATAATATTTTCTGTTTTCTGTATACTCAATAAACACATTAATAAGACATAAAAATTATGGAAGTAATGTTGAAAAAAATTCTACAAAATATTAAAGATCGACGGTGACAACAAAGAAAAAACAGTGCGAGTACAAATACTGTGCACAAGTTCTTAATTTACCAAATTTATATTTATGATTATGAGTTTACTATAATGAGTAGAACTAGGCTGGGCATTAACAGAACATAAGATGAACGGTGGACAAAACGAATCGTCGAATGGAGGCCCAGAAATTATAAAAGAAGCCGAGAACGACCACCGAATAGATGGACCGACGACGTGAAAAGTGTAGTTGGAAATACCATTGTAGAGAATATTGGGAGGAACTGAGGGAGGCCTATGTCCAGTAGTAAACGCCATTGGCTGAACGATAATGACGATATCACAAAAATGATATTTGTAATACTTTTTGTAATTCTTATGGTTAAGTTTATTCGATCTATAAGGTTCAGGTGAAATCTCCGGAAGTACAATAAAAATGTTTCTTGAAAATTGTAACTATACATTTCATTTGCCTTTTTTTCCTATAATTATGTAAAATATATACAAGATAGGTATGAAATGGATTTGGCAAATCAATAATCAGTCATATGTGAAATAATTATAAAAAGAGCTTGATTGGGCCAAATCCAATATAAACCTTTTTGAATCACATACATATAGGTAACATATTTTAAATAAATAATATACATTTTGGCATCTTTGAAATTCTTACACAAATAGACTTTGGTATAAAAGGCTTACTTCGTAAGCTTTTTCTTTTTGGTACATCACACTTAGTTAATTGAAATGATTCACTTTCATGTCAAGTTTTTGGAATTTGTTTCACTAGCATACTTCTGCGAAGGTGAACCACCAGCGATCTTGGCAGGTCTTTCTTAACTCTCTTTTCCTTCTTCGTTTCTTTGTAGACTCTACTTGTTTCTTTACGAATTTAACGTTGTACGGGTCTTCTGCCAGTTCTGGGTATTGCTGTACATCGTGAATATATTCCCCCTCATAATTACTGACGTAACCAACTTTTGAAAGTTCTTCTAACTCACTAACACTCCAATCAACGCTACCGGTAAAACCATTTTTGTAGCATTCTTTTTCCTTATGCCAAGCTTTTCTGATAACTGAGAGTTTGGCATGATGGAGCAGTCTTTGTTTTTCTTTTTCTATAGTTGTGCCGTAACGTAGATTAATAACTACGTTAGATCCATGGATTTTTACGTCGAAGTAGTTGGTACCACTGCCGTTTTCTTTGGCAATTTCATGGAATGTTGTATTTACTTGACCTTGAAGACGTTTTAACTGACCTATAATCAAATAAAAGTATTTTAACAATGGTTTTATACCTCAAATAAACTTAATAAATAATTCGAAATTCTAAATAAAACACTTATATTGTAATTGGTATATTTAATTAAAATTAAATTTAAAAATCCAAAAGGATTAAGTTCAAAACGTTTTCAGACTAATACTGTAAAGTTTGTATTATTAGCAAAATAACCTCAAAAACAAACATTCGTTTGGTTTAATAGGATTAAACCATACTGGAAATTATTATGCCGATGGAATTAGATTGCCAACAGGAGAACATAAGTCCCTACTCGAAGGAATTTTCTACATCCGAACTGTAGGAATGTTAAATTCCAATGTTAAATGACAAGGACAATGTTCAACATATCCACCATTTACTTTAATACACTTTATGACCCGGTTTAGCAAAGATCTCTTAATATCTTCTTCTTCTTCTTCCTTTGTGTATGTAGGCTTTAAAGCCTGTTTCTTCTTCAATATTAGCCTCTTAAATTGTTTAAATTATCGCACCATTTTTTCTTGGTCTACCAATAATTCCTCGTCCATTTGGTGACTTATCTCGTGCTATTCGTACTATACTATCCTCTGCCATTATACTAATGTGTTCGTTCCACTCCTGTTTCCGTTTTGTCACCCATCCATTTATGTCCTTTATATTGCAAGCTCTTCATATGTTTTCGCTTCTCTTCCTATCCAACAGACTTTTTCCTGATCCAGATCCCGCCGCTTTACTTACTTTTAAGCTTTGTTGTCGTACTTCTTCTTTAACATCTCCGTAACTAATTATATCTATTCCCAGATATCTAAACCTTGCTTCCTGCTTTATTATTTTTCCATCAATTTCGATTTTACATCGCAGTGGGTATGTATATGTTGTCATACATTTGGTTTTTTCTGCTGATATTATCGTATTGTATTTCTTGGATATTGTATTGAAGATATGTGTTAATCTTTGGAGCTCGTCTTCTGTCTCGGTGATTAATGCGGGGTCGTCTGCATAACATAATATTTGGATCTCTTTGTTCCCCATTTTGTAATCATGGCCTTTACGTACTGCTTGTATTATTTCGTCCATTATTATATTAAAGAGAAGTGGGCTTAACGAGTCACCCTGTCTGACTCCTCTTTGTACTTGTATACACTGTGTTAGTTTTCGACGTTTTCGACTTGGATGTAATCGAAAGCCTTTGTCAGGTCTATAAAACATAGATATGCTAGTTTCTTGTACTCGATGGCCTTTTCTGTGATCTGTCTTAGTACAAATACGGCGTCTCCGCAGGATCTTCCGGATCTGAATCCTTGTTGTTCATCTGATAAAGTTCTTAGTTTATTGATTTTGTTGGTTAGGACTTTTGTGGTAAGCTTAAGTGCAGTGTTCATTAGATTTATACCTCTATAATTGTTGGGGTCTTTTTATCTTTTTTCTTGAACATTGGTATCATTATGCTGTTTCTCTATGCATCTGGTATCTTGCACTGCAATATTAGTTTTTGTATAAGTTTTGTCATCTCTAGGGTTATACTTTCTCCTCCGTGTTTTAGAAACTCGTTGGTTATTCCGTCTGGTCCTGGTGACTTTCTATTTTTGAGTGAAATTATGACTATCTCTACTTCCTGAAAACTGATTTCTATTTCGTGTCTTAATTCAGGTACGTTATTGTGTTGATTATTTTTTTCCTTTCCTTTAAATAGTTCCGTCAGGTATCTTTCCCATTCGTTTCTCTTAATATCAAATAAGCCTTAAACCCCTAAGTGTATTATTTTTTATCACATTGGCGGCTTCTTTTATTTTCTTAAGCAATTATAAAAGAGAATGAATTATTTTTGTAAACTACTGCTATCGTTTCTGATTAAATTAAAAAATTCAAGGGATGAAATTAGGACTTTTTGGTGGCCAAAGAAAGTCACTTCCATGGCCAATCCATCGATGCGAAAACTGTTGATTTAAGTTTTAACGAACACTTCTAAAGGAAAATGTGGTGGTGCCCCGTCGTGCAAAAACCATATGTTTTGTCTAAGTGTATATCCTCTAGTAATTCGTGTAAACGTTCTTGAGGAAAATCTAAATACAGAGGTCTATTTAAATTGGTTGGCAGTTCAAAAGGACCTACTAAGTAGTCACATATTACTCCACACCAAATGTCAACCTTAAAGTCGTGCTGAAAATCAGCACAGAGATTGGGCATTCTTAATGAATCACCATGTATATTATATATACCTACCTTTTCTAGGCCATCCTACTCTTCTTTTATTTGCCAAATCTGTTTGTCTCAAATGCTTTGGTACGCTTTCTTTATTCATTCTTTTCAAATGACCTAACCTGCTTAGTCCCACTGCTTTGGCTACTTGGGCTACTGTAGGTTCCTCATATAAATTCATTATATAAATGCATTAACACAGTACTTATTAGATCTTCTACTGTAGACGTCTTCTTCATTAACTCTTCCTAGAATTCTTGTTAAAAATTTTCGTTCCTATAGGCTTATTTTTTTCTCTTACGCTTGAGTTAAAGTCCAAGTCTCGCTAGCATATAACACCATTGATCTCAGCACTGTCAATAGATATGTAATTTTGATTTTCTTGGAACATATAAGAATCTTATGTAACACCGCAGCTTTTTTTATCTTGAAGTTGATTTCTGTTCTTATTCTCAATTTTATCAACAATTCTTTTGCTACATTTTCAATATTGTCGTTTTCAAGTATTTTGTTTTCTGTTCATTGATGTTCAGTTTCAATTGTTCTACGATAAATTTGAGCAGTGGAAGCTGATACGATCAATCACCTAGAGGTGTTTGGGGTACGGTAATATAGTAGAATGCTCCGAATACCCTGGACAGTGATGCAGACTAATAAAGCTCTGTTAAAAAGAGTAAATGCTGTTGGTGAATTATTTTAAACTATATATTAAGATCAAAAATATTTCGTATTTACGGTACGTTCTTAGAGTAACCCGATACAGAATCTTTCAGTTTATCAAGAAAGGTAAAATAAAGAGCTGCAGAGGACTTTAAAGGAAACATATGTCATGGCTCAAGAACATTAGCGATTGGACAGGAATGTGCAATGCTGGATACATATATTTCGATTATCTGAAGACCGTGAACAACTTGCCAATGTAATTGCCAATGTAAGGGAGACCTAATATGATACCGAAAGAAGAATTTGAAAGTAGTGCATACTTCTTTTAATATGTCCATGAATCCTGCTAGGATTACGACATCGTCAGCGTGGGCTAGCATTTGATAACTTAGTTCTTGTTCTATTTAATCAACTCTTTCTCATTATCTATTCCAGAATTATAGTGAACACTAACATAGGTCCTTTTAAAACCTACGCTCTAACGTTTGGCGTATCAAAAATACAAACAGCCAACGACTGAAATAACCAATTAATTGTTCAATGTCGTGATTTTTAAGTCATCTTCATTTTTGAGCTACTTTAGCAGCATTTACTTAGTTAACTTAGGACATATATCTTTCCAAAACCGACCAGGCAAATATTATTAAACCAATTCTCCCGTTTTTTTCGTTGCCTATGTTTTCAGTGTACTAATTTTATTTTTTACCTATTCTTCTATCGTATGTTATATTCTAAAAGTCTTTAGGTAAGTATTTTTGTTCTTCTAGGGATTTTTTTTCTTTGAAATTTTGTTCCTTTCCCTCATTAAATCAGTCTTTCAGATTACACCGAACATTAACTTTTCAGCTTTCCAGACTTTTCCGTGATATTTATATTTGCTCTTTATAATGCTTATATCTGAGATAAATATGTCTATGTTTGGGATATAGTTCTTTCTATTCACCTGACTTCTAAAATTAATACCACTTCTTTCCTTCTATGTGCGATAATTTTTATCTCCACAAGGAAAATAAAATTCCTGTAGTTGGCTGTATACCATAAATCACAAATGTTTTATTTAAAAATCCTTTATTAAAGGTATATAATTAAAACGACTTTTTCGGGCTACATCACATTAGAACGTTTTCAGACTAAAAAGTCCATCATCAGTGCATTCCAGGTGTACATGAGTCAAGGCACTAAATTTTAAATAGGATTTTTAAACAAAACTCGTGATTTATGGTATGGTGTGGTTTATCTGTTTACTTGTAAATTTCAGAGTATATAAATAGTTTTAAACTTCGTTTACCATAACTATACCAACTTTTTCTAACTACTATGTATTAAATAAAAATAACTACAGTATTTAATCACAAATATTTACCTTTGTCATCGTTGGCCTTCCACGTTTCATCCTTAACAAAATGGAATGCATCCTGTTGTGCGTTATGAACGATAAAGGTAAATGGTAACATAAAAGATCTGTTGAAAACAGAGGTATAGACATCTCTATAAATCGCATTTGCAGCAGGAACACTCGATACAATAGCTTGCCCTGACTCAGTTTGAGATACTAAAATGCCTCGTCCGAAGGGTGGATCAGACGCTGATCCGATTTTCTTCGGCACTAAGTCAATAACATTTGTTTTAAGAGCAGATTTAGAAAATACTGATAATTCTCTTGCTGTTAACATTTTCCTTAGATTCAGATGGGCTAAAAATCCAGAATGAATTTCAACGGAAGACGGCTGAGAGTTTAATTCACTACTAAGACCAGTCTTGGACGGATTCCAAAATGTCGGAGGATGTGATAGGAAAGGAGGCATCTGTCCACCTGGTAATTCGTCCGGGTACAGTTGTGGAGCTAAGTTCTTTAAATTTATTCCTATTTTCTTTAACCAGTCAAGATGATCTAAAATAAAATTATAAATTATATAAATATTGGTCCTTCTTTTAGATAGTATAAAATATTACCTTGTGGTCTTGTCCTATCCAGTTCAACATTAATTGGATCATTTCCGTTGAATCTGTATAAATGGAGATGTGTTGGTGTAGGAATTCTGCCTAATACATTTTCCCATAAAGGCGACATCCATTGGCCAATAAGGGGATCGTAGACCTTCCCATTAGTCATATGAACCAATGAAGTTACCTATAAATTAAATTTAACTTTAAGAAACTGTTAGAACTATTACATATAATAATGCAAGAAAGAATGAAAGCAAGCAAAAGTAATGCAAGAAGAACACTGTCATGGTTAAGAAATTTGAGAGAGTGATTCCAGTGGAGTTCAGTTGAACTATTTAGAACAGCACTTTTAGACAGAACAATTAGAACTTGATGAACATCTATCGCTTTTATGCACGCGTTTGTCGTCGTTTGTCGCGGAAAAAAAACGCGATTTTTGTAGATAAAAAAAAAAATGGAACTTTTGTTTAGCGTTTTTTCAGACAAAAATTTGTAAAACAGATCAATGAACACTGTATGATCAATGATCCGTGTGTTACATATTTGGTATACAAACATTTAATTGTTTATCCAATAAATAATGCAAGAAATATCAGGCGCATATACACTACATACATACATACGTTTTTGTAATGATCTGATGATGAATCCTACAAAGATGGTAAGTTTTTAATTTTATCGGTAAATCGTTCACCATTGAGGTATTCCATGGCAACAACACAGGTCTTCACACATCGATACTTGTCTGCAGGCTAATAAAGTAAGTTCCTATCAAAGCATCAGCAATAATAAACTCGCTGCATAAAAGCACCAATTTACTATGTAGCATTTTATATTGAAGTCCCCTCGTATATGTGACATATTGAGGTCCCCTCATATATGTTCGAGAGATCTACGAATGTTTTTGATGTAATTTTGTTTCTATCGTACGTGTTGGTTCGCTGTGTGGATCACAAGTATGGATCCGCAAATTCACCGTCGAATTTGTGTTTTCCTGTTTTTGGCCCCTGTGTGTAGAAGTATGTAGCAGTGAAGCCTTAAGTAGTTAGTGTATCCTAATAGTTGGGGAATTTGTGCAGTACACTGATGAAATTTTGAAGCAGTATATAGGATGTCCCACCAGTTTTGTTGTCATTTTCCTGTTTGATCCAACTCCATCTACGTCAGATCTTCGTTCCAGATTATGGAAATGGTTTCCTGTTGTTCCAGTAAGTTCCTGTTTGATTTTCGGAAGTTTGAGTGCAAAATTACTAGTGAAAAATCAAGGTAACATTTAATGTTTTAAATTTTAAAGTAAAGACAGACATTTTTTTGCTAAAGTAATAATTGCTTTCATTGTTTAAAAGGATAATTTTTTTTATTTGTAAAAATTTTTATATTTACCACAGTTTATACGTCAGTATCATTAGTAAGTTTTTGTAGCATCTCCTGAATTTGTAAATCAGTAGAACGCATGTAGGTTTTTTGTATTTTGCGATTATTGTGGTAATATTTTGTATTTTTTTGAGCATTTTTGTGTTCTCTATGTTTTGTAACTGTTTGTGGTAAGACACAATAAATGTTAAATTTTGTTTTTTAACATTTTGTTTATTCCTTTTTAACTAACCCTTTTTGAGTTTTATTTGAAAAAGATATGTTTTTTATGTTTAATAATTATATCTCCAGTTACAACTAGCTGTTGTGATGGTTATAATTAGGCACCTCAAAGTGGCGCTCTATATAAATTACTAGAGGTGTTTCCTATTTTTTTCTGTTTTGTTTGTCCCAAGAGATTTGTATAAGTACCCTTTTATTTCATTTTTTTGTAGTTGCCCCAATCCAACCCCCTTGTCTTTTACTTATCCACGACCCCAGCTCTCCTACCAAAACCTGAGTGCCGTTCGCATATGTTTCGATTATTTTGCTTGCCCTTCTCCACCCCAGTAGTTTCTTCCCCCAATTTTCTACCCCTAATAGTAATACCCCTATGGTAGGCAAAATATTTCGTTACAAATACAACGTACTTATAAAACGATTGTCGCGATGCGTTCTCTAATTCCGGGCGACAGAATTAGAGAACGCCAAGACACATGCATCGAGCGGCTTACTGACGATGACGTATAAAAGGGAACATATAAGATAATTCCTTTAGAGAACGTCGTATTATTTATCGCAACGCGACAAGCGTGGTAAAACGCGTGCATAAAAGCGGCCTAAGATTTGAAATACATTGATTATTTCTTACACATAAGCTGAATCTTATTTTAATCGAAAGAATATGTTACTATATTACATTACAGTCAAAAGTTTACCCAAAGTTTACTACGGGAACCGGTTTGTATTTATAGTTCATAGAAAATTATTATACCTAATTAAACATTTTAAATTTCAATTACGATTAAAAGCTAAAAATGTTGAATCTTATTTTATAATGTAGCATATATTTTTTTAATGTTATAACATAAATAAATCTAGTTTATTTTTGGGTCCTACCAAAAACTTTTTTTTTGAGTTTAAATAAATAATTACATAACACAACGGTAGTTGAAACAACGAAATAATTAATTTGTTTCAAATAAAAAAGAAATTTTGTATTTGTTTAAAATTTTTTATGAATAAATAGGTTCCCGTACTAAACTTTCAGAAAACGTTTTACTGTGATGTTGTAGCATCATATTCTCTCGATTAAAAATAGATTCAGCTTGTGTGTAAGAAATAAGCAATGTGTTTTAAACATTAATGTTCAGACGTTCGTCAATTCAATATATTCTAAAAAGCAAGCGTATATCAATTTGTTTATGAATTTTTTAAACTGACTTTTGTAATATAAAATCAAAATAGATATGCATATTTTAAGACTACTTGACTTAAGCTTTCATCTCATAATTTTTCTTTTTTAAACTCGATATCCAATATATTGAAAAATGGCCTCGAAAAACACTAAAATTGACTTTTGGCATTTATAGTTATTTATTTCAAGTTTACGCTTAACGAAAGCATTTGACAAAAAATACAAAAATACTTTTCATCTTAAAATAACCCATATTATCAACAAAGTGGTTTCAACGCAAAAATTATTTTTTTATCATTTGTTTAACAGTTGTTATAAATAAACAGGTTCCCGTGGAAAACTTTCGGTAAACTATTAAATGTAGCATATCATAACCTATCGATAAAAATAACGTATGGTCCTAAAGTTTTGGAAAAAATTTCACCTGGTCTGATTGAGAAGCAAAATGCATTTAACAAAGAAGACCATGGAATTGAAATGTCATCAGTTATTGACATTTAATAAACAAAGCAGAATATTTTGGTTTGTGCTCTGCAAAATGTCTTATAAAATTGATATTCGTCGAGGTGTTTATAATATGGTTGGGCGAATGTCGAAACGAGATATTGTTAATATTTATCGAGATCAAAACATAAGCAAATTGACAATTTATCGCACAATCAGAGAATGTGAAGAAGGGATACCATGTGTTAACTTGCGTAAAAGTGGCCGACCGCGGATTTTGAACCATATAAGAGAGGCAAGACTGATTGAAGCAGCTAAGAACAAATTGGGGTCTCACAACGAAAACTGGCCAGAAGATTTCATGTTGAAAAGACTACAGTATACAGGGCCCTATCGAGTAACAATATTATCTACCGGAAAAGAAGGAAAGCTCCAAAATACACAGAGAATCAAATAGAGAGAATTCCGAGATGATGCCACGCGTTAAGGCGAGTGCATTTCGTCAACAAGTTGATCGTGATGGACGATGAAAAATATTTTACTTTGTCCAACTCTGAGATGAAGGGTAACGATGGGTTTTCACGAACGATTACGAAAATGTACCTGATGAAATAAAATTCAAAAGTAAGAAAAAATTTGAGGACAAAATTTTGGTATGGTGTGCCATTTCTGAGGCTGGCTTTATCTCACAGCCCTACATTGGTGTTGTTCGAGGCGAAGCCTTAAACGCAAATATTTATATTCAAAGATGTCTCTCTAAATTGCTTCAGTTTGTGAACAAACATAATGCAAATGATCAAATAGTCTTTTGGCCAGATCTTGCTTCATGTCATTACGCGAGGATCACAAGGGACTGATACGAAACTAACATTACCTTTGTACCGAAAGCAGACAATCCCCCCAACCTACCTCAGGCTCGTCCAATTGAAGAGTTCTGGGCAATATTAAGTCGGAAAGTCAATAATAACGGATGGGAAGCACAAAATCAGGAACAGTTAAGACGCCGCATATATACAAAAATTAGAGAAATTGACGCATAGGTCGTCCAAAGGATGATGGAACGTGTCAGGGGAATTATTAGGCAAATCAAAAATAATGGTCCCTTGTCTGTCATTTGAATTTTGATTTATAATAAGGATGGTTAAGTTAAATTGTTGAATAATTTAATAAAAATATAAGATTATTGTGGTCAGAGTTATATGCTTTTGAAATTTTTCCCAAAACTTTAGAACCATACGTTAAGTTTCACCTTGCGGGTATGAAATCAACTTTCCTCGATAAAAGCCCACCCACCTAAATTGGTGAAAATAGGAACCTACACAGTGTTTACGCTAATTTGTTTTATTGATACATGACACTTGTTTCTAAATGTAAATACGCCGTAACTGATGAGTTAGTTTGACCAGGAGTGTATAATATCGATTATTTAAGATTAAAATAAATTTGATCTAAACAGTGTTTGTTTTTACTTACCTGATCAAGAATACCTCCACAAAAATCAATAGGTAGGTACAAATACGGATTAGAGTCGTAGACTATGTGTCCATACGGTGATCTCATAATTTCTCGAATTCCTTCGCCATACTGATTAAATATCATGATAGGTGTACCGCACTGGTCAGTAGCTACGTAGTATTTGTGTCTATAAACTTGTGAATAGATGAGATGTCCTCTATTGTCATACACAAGTGACATCAACTTTCCGTCCCTGGGAGAATAGATTTGGCTAACTTCTCTAGGATTTAGAGCGTTGTTGTAGAAAAATTGCGTCACGTTTCCAAAATTATCCTTTCGTGCAGATAATCTAAAAATAAAAAAATATAGAAATATATAGCTTGAACAAAAAGGTCATATAGGGTGTTTGGGAAAGTATGTAATATTTCTTTTCATATTTTTATTATTAATATTTTTCTTTTAACGTGTACTATAATGTGATCTTATTCAATCCTGTATTCTAACGACTTTGTTAAAATATATTGTTTCCTGTTATTTCGTAAAATTGCTAAACTGGCTGTCTCATTTATCATGTTTTAAGTACGGAGAATTTGACTTCCTTTGTTATTTTTGTCTTGTGTCGCCAATACACACAAGTGTACGTTCACAATTAACTTAAATTATCGCCACTCAAAATCGCAATACAATAGAGTGATTTATGGGTTTACCCTCTTGCTACCGACTACCTCGAAGCGTGGTCAGAGGGTGGTTTCTGACGATTTCAAGACGACACTTCTTCCCAAGACAGCGAACCAAACGGACCTATTGTGTGACAGGTTCTCGCCATCGAGCGTCGGCGGGCGCCCCGACGCGGTATCAACGAGACTTCCCTGGCTAAGAACACATCAATATTTCAAGGGGTAAGTCTATATTCTTTGTACAAACATCAGTAATGAGTAAGACCAGTTAATTTCTTAATTTATTTACAGTTGTGTTTGCTATTTGTCGCTAATTTATTCACAAACAAAATATTACACTTTTATTTTATAATTATTTATCTAATATCATTCAACCAGCGACCTCTTAAGTTTTATACAAAACATAGGGATTTTAGAAAGAAGTGCTCTGAGGAAATTAAACTTAAATATTAAGTACTACTTATTCCCTTGTATTTATAAGTGATTCTGCCGGTGATTTTAAAAATAGGTATTTTGAAGATCCCTGAAATATATGCAATTATCTTTTCCTCAAATATTAAAATTTTCAACACTGTCTGAGAATCTTCCTCCGAGAGAGAGAAAAGATAATATAATGATTATTGCCATGAATAAGTTGTTTAACTTACTCATTTACCTATACTTTGTTTAATCGTTAGTACTGTTTGTATAATAAAATTTAATATGTATTTAGAATCTAAGAAATTTCCATTAGTGGTGTCTTAGTCTTTATCAATCCTTTGCAGTAGCTATTCAGAAGACACCATAAATAAAGGTTAATCAGGTCCGCTGAATTAAAGTCAAGGATACCTAATTACCAATTTAAGATAAACGAATACTTTATTAGTGTAACATTGAGCAGCAGATACCAAATGAATTACTAAAATATTGTGGAGCAGCAATGACAGAACAATTAACAACATTAATTAATAAAATTATAAAATACCGGAAGAATGGAGAACAAGCGAACTATTTCTACTATTCAAAAAAGAGGTAAAAAACAGCCACAAAACTACAGAGGTATAAACTTGTTAAATACTACACTAAAACTTACAACTAAAATTTTACAAGTGCTAATAATTCAGAGGATGAGTTTAGCAGATGAACAACAGAGTTTTCGTAGTGGAAGATCGTGTACAGATGCAATATTCGATATAAAGCAAATTAATGCATAGACCAGAACTTCTGTGTCTGATTGACATAAAGAAAGCATTTGACAGAGTAAGACTCAAAGATATAATCTATCTTCTGTATAATAGAGAAGTTCCCCTAAATATTATAAAAATTATTGAAAACATCTACCAAAACAACAAAATAGAAATCAGAATAGATGGACAACTTACAGAACCTATAGAAATAGGCAGCGGAATAAGACAAGGGGATTTATTGAGCCCCATGTTCTTTAATTTGATTATGGATGGAATCATCAAAAGCGTTAACAAAGGAAGAGAATACAGAACATACTCTGCTACGCAGGCGAAGCAATATTAATAGCCCAAGATGAAGATAGTCTGCAAAGACTGGTCCACAGATTTAACATAAGAGCAAATGAATTTAATATGACAATCTCATCTCAGAAAACTAAAACAATAGTAGTCAGCAAAGAACTACACGCAAAGAATTACACTGTCTAGCTATGGAGACCTGGACAAAAAAGTGAGATATCAAGTACAAAAAGCAAATAGACTGGTAGGATGCCTTAATAACACTATATGGCGAAACAGACACATGAACACTGAGATGAAGTCAAGAATTTATAAAGCCAGTGTAAGATTAATAATGACATATGCCTCAGAAATAAGACCCGACACAGCCACAACGCAAAGGCTACTGGAAACGGCAGAGATGGGAGTACTGAGAAGAATTACAGGAAATACGCTGAGAGATCGAAAGAGAAGTGAAGACATTAGAAAAAAAAGTTAACGTACAGTGTATAAATGAATGGACAGAAAATAGAAAAAAAGAATGGAATAACCATATAAGCAGAATAGAGGACACCCGTGTCGTCAAAATAGCAAGAGATAAGTCACCAATCGGCAGAAGAAGTATCGGACGACCGCGCAAAATATGGAGTGACAACTTTCCATAAAGGTATTAATCCGCCAATGAACAAGCAGAATTGCTTATAAATAGAAAGAAGAAGAATAAGAACATTGATGATAATTTAACAACATTCATGCTGTTATAGCCATTGATGGTATGACATGTGTTCTCCATTTCTTTTATTTCATTAACTGAAAACTTTGAAATTTTGGTGGACGGGCCAGTGCATTCACCAAAAATTAAAATTTCAACAAAATAATGAGACGGGGTATAACGATATATACGTTGTTAATATAAAACCATGAAGAGTAATTTAGTCCAGTGACTGAACAATTTCCGCTGCGAATTAATATAAAACCATTAAGAGTAATTTAGTCCAGTGACAGAACAATTTCCGCTGCGAATTCTTTAAAATTGCATCCATCTACTTGAAATGTTGACAGGTGTTGTAAAATAATTCGAATAACAAAAGGTATATAATACCGATGTGCTTTTACCCTGAGGGTGAATGTCATCCTTTCTCAGGGGTGTACATATAAAACGTCAAGGTAACCTCAGAAATAGATAGACAATCAAATTTTAAGTGAAAATGTCATATTAGGTTTTTCTTTACCAAATACTTTTCGAGTTATTCGTAATTGAAAATGTTTTTAACTGTTTTTCGCGAATAACTAAAAAAACTTACGTTGTATGAAAGTTAAAATAAAATAAAATTGAAGTAAAATAAAAAACAAAGACATTAGTGTTTATTATTGTAGACGCAATATATAACAAGTTGCAGCTCCATAACGCCGATTTTTTCTTTGCCGAAAATTTATTTGAAGATTTCAACTTTAAATTACTGAAAAAGCTGCAATTTATAAGGGAAAACTTTTAAAATTATTTTGAAAGTTCTGATATATTATTTTAAAATGAACTGTCATAAAGCCTATAGAAAAAAATAAGATACACTTCCTTAATTTTTTAACACAAAATAGAAAAGTGACATCATCGCCAGTAACTCTTAATAGTCTAAAATCCGATAAAATAAAGACCTTCAACGATCTGTTTCATGAATAAAAATTATTTGATAGGTAATTTAGTATGTTAAAAATTATAAATAACAAGAGCTGCCCAATATAACTTGGCCAGACTATAATTAATTAATATCCACAAGGAATCTGTTCCTGTAGTTGGCTGTATACCATATATCACAAAATTTTTTATTAAAAATCCTTTATAAAAGGTATATAATTTTAAAACCCAATCGACCTATATCACAAAACGTTTTCGGAATCCATATTCCATCATCAGTGTCTAGGTATACATGTATTGAGCTACTAAATATGTGGGTAAAAACCCGTTAAAAATTGTTTGTTTACTATGGCATATTACGCCATGTTACCAAATCCACTGGTAACTTTAACATCATAATATTTAATACCACATAATGTAAACTAAATTTAAACAAACAATTTTTAACGGGTTTTTACCCACATATTTAGTGGCTCAATACACGTATACCTAGACACTGGTGATGGAATATGGATTCCGAAAACGTTTTGTGATATAGTCCGATTGGGTTTTTAAATTATGTACCTTTTATAAAGGCTTTTTAATAAATTTTTGACGTGACAACGTCTTAAATTAGGTTGTGGCTCGGAGTCACTCATGAAAAAGTGTAACGCCCGCTCACGTCTGTTACGATGAGTCACCGAACGAGAGAGGCCCGCCGGACCGGCGAATGCCTTGCGTCTCTCTCCCACTCAAACATGATCGGTCCGCTGCGCGCGCAGCACTAGAGAATTAGGCGCGTTGAATCGGTGCGTGCTTGTGTCTCTGTCTTTCTCGAGCGTTCTTGGCGTTGGAAAACCGAGAAAGCGTCATAATACAAGTTCACACGTGTGGTTAAAGTATCGTCAGCTGTGTCTGTAGTGAAAATGTGGAGTGCTTAGATTCGTCATTTACAACAACTACAACAATAAAGGTAAATAATTGTACACTAATATTTCATTATCGTAAACTATGATTGATTGATTAATTGTTAGATTGACACAAAAGTTGAGAAACTGAGTTTATAGGTTATGTCATACTATTGACAAATGTTGATAGTGTTAAGTAAATTATTAGTTTAAATCACTCTGCAATCAATCGTAATTCAGTCGATTCAGTCATATCAATAAATATTCTACCGAGAAAAAGACGTTGTCACGTAAAATCTTCGCCCGTAAAACCGACTTTACAGGCAACCGATTTTTTTTAATTAATTAATAATTAAAAAATGACTTTTTTATTCATTAAAAAAAATTTTATTATTCTAAACCACAAATATAAATATTACATTTGTAAAATATTGATTCCAATTGGTGATTTTTATTCTACTTCGGATACATCGGAACTAAAATTTTCATTATTGCTTTCGTTACATTTACCATCATATTCCGTCATTTCGAGAATGCCTTGCACTATCAAAAGCGTTTGGTCTCTAATAAATCCTGTTAGTTTTAAATAATCATCTAAATGCCAACCACAGTTTTCAGGCTTGAGTTTTGTATGTTTCGACTCAGTTGCATTAAGCCACACGAAGATAACAAAAATAGTTCTTAAAATTTTGCGTTGTAAAGATTTCCAGCATGGTGGTATATTGTTGGAGTTAAAACTTTAAATTTTTGTCAAAAACTGTTCGTTGTTTCCATACAAATGCGATTTCCTGCATCATTTCCTCTGTTGCAGTTTTTCACGGCATAAATGTTCGCGGTAAACTCTTAAATAATATTCATTTTTTCATCAAAGAATATGTCGATTTCATCAGTTAACGTTGTAAATACCTTTCATTCTGAGAAAATATTTTGAATGGTCTAATTTTTTCTTTATAATAAAATGCTGCTGTGTAATCGTTATATGTATACACACGGAAAGCAGGTAAACTCTGACACAATTTTGAAACCCAACTTCAAAGCCAAATCGATGCAGTTAATCGATGCAATTAAGGTGTTAATTATTAAACTTTTTAGTTGCTGAAGAGCCAAATTTTTTTAATTAGCCAAATTGCGGATTATGAAATTTTGTACATATTTTTCAGCAAAATCACCAAAACATTAGTATACGAAGCTCTAATTAAAATTCTTGATCCAGGTGTAAAAGCAATCTGCTTCTTCTTGGTTGCATGTTAAATAATCTTCTTCTGTTTTTTTAATGTATTTATTGTGAACTTGATACAAGTAGTTGTAAGCAAATTTTTACTATCCCAATAATCAGCCAAAAAGTGTATCTGTCCTCTTTAAAACAATAGTTTTTAAGGCTTTGTAAAAAATCTTTAGGTATAACTTGTTGAGGTCCTGAAATTTTATATGGAATATCGAATTTCTTTCGAGCTTGACGTTCAAAATCTTTGATTGAGGTTATCAAATAGCGGTCAAATATTAAACGGATTTCTAGAGCATTTGTAGAACAAATTTTTATTAGTATTGATTCTGCAATTTTTTTAAACGGTAGTTGCATAGGGTTGCCAATGAGGTGTAAGTAATAAAAGCCATCTATTATTTCTACGTTAATAAATGTGGGCTCAACTTTTCGCAAATGTTGCTTTAGGAATTTTCAACATTTTACCAGTACATGAAAGAAGTGCAGGCGGTATGCATGCGAGTAGAAAAGTCAAACAATGTTTTAGATTAATTTTATTTTGTAGACTCAAGACACCAATCCAATATAATAAACGTTCGGACCAGAAGAGAAGCAAATCGAGTTCTGATCACTACTGGATAGAACATAGGGTAACGGCCAGTATTTTAAACTTTTACAAAGGATAATAGGTTCTAAACATAAACGATATAATGTAGAAGGACTTAAAAATACAAACAAAAATAAAGAATACAAACAAAATATAAACATCAAACTAGAAAACACACTATAACATCAACACATAAATGAAGAGTAGGAAGGGTACAGAAACATTATAAAAGAAGTAGCTGAAGAATTACTAAGCATGAAAGGTAAACAAAGAAGAACAAGAACGAATGACTGTTTTGACGAAGAATATCAGACTGCAATAGAGAGAAAATACAGAGCATATAGAATAATGCAACAGGGGTACAGAACCCGACAAGCAGAGGATGAATATAAATAGCTACGCAAGGAAGAAAACAAAATCCACCGCAGAAAGAAGAGAGAAACTATGAATAAAGAGTTTCAAGAACTAGAAGATCTAAGTAAGCCAATAGAGACGAGAAAATTTTACCAGAAACTGAACAGAAGCAGAAAGGAATTCAAACAAAAGAAGTAACGAGATAAGGAGGGTAATACATTGACAGAATAGCAAGAAAAACTAAGTAGACGGGATTCCTGAATGAGACCGAAGATGTTTTAGATTATATTGATATATTAGATATTTGCTTGTAATATTCCATTTAACGTTTTTATAAAAATATGGCTTTTAATTATGTGTTCTTAATATGCCATACGCTTCTTGCTAAATCATAAGGACAGCTAAATTATACGATAACTTACGATATTATGCGTATAACTTATTTCATTATTTCTTTGCTAAAGTATAGTAAAATTATATGTACACTTGTATACTTTTCTATAAATTTTAGAATTTAAATTTGTAATTAATTTATAAAATTCAGTGAATATTATATAAATTTACTATACTATTTTATCATAAAAATACTTATATTATTCTGGTTGACATATTAAATTCTAAATATTATATTTTATTTACAAAAATTACTTTAATCAATAAACATATACGTAATTTCCATTTGCAATAATTTCCCTAATACCATTAACTACTATTCAAACAATTGTATACTCATTGGAAGTAATCTAATTCGGAATTCAATTTGTTTAGCCTACTAAATCGAAGACAATCGAATTTCTTTCGTATTTCCAAGTCAAATTAAATTGGCATCGAGTCGACGTACATTTGAACAACGAATCAAGCATTTAAATTCGCAAGCGAATGATCACATAACAAAACAATCGTTTATTGGTGTATTTTAAAAATTTTTCATTATCCAGTATTATTTGGTATGATTTTGACACGTTAAACTTGTTGAACTAAAGTTGTTACTCTACATTATTTAAACATTTTATAAAAATTTTAGTACAAATTTTGTTATTGCACTTACGATTATGTGAGTTTCTGGTTAATATTTGATATTTATAATAATAATGTATGGATAATACATATTTTATTCCTGTAGCCGATGCAACTGATTAAAATAATTAGCAAAATATATCGCTTTGATAGAGACAGTTATAAAATCTCTAATATTTCCAATTTTATCGACTAATTGATTTTGAACTTAGCTATGCAGCGTGAAGGCGTTCATGCAGGTTTTCGAGTCTCCAGAAATTTACTTAGTATCGTACTAACATCAGCTATACTGCACCAGTTTTTAATGTCTCTGACTCATGAATACTCTCGCTCAAGGGCTCTTCGATCTTCAAATTTACCAAGTAATATGACATTTAGGAGATTTTGTTTATAATTTCTTAGAATATCGCCCAAGTATAAAACTTTTTGCTGCTTGACGAGGTCTAACAATTCTCTTTGGATATTAGCTCTTCTTAGGACCTCATTCTTTGTTACATGATTCTGTCATGGAATTCTAAGTATTCTTCTGAGACACCAAATTTTAGAAACCTGCACACGATTCGGAGATCCACTTTAAGTGACCAGGTCTCACTACTTTATATCAGAATGGGTTATATATAGCATTTAAAGACCCAGATTTGAAGGGTTAAAGAAAATTCATGGCAAATTAGGTATTTATCAAATTTACCAAAGACGTTTCTAGCTATTGCTACAGTCTTATCTTCACTTCCAGGTCATAGTCCCGCTTTCTGTTTAATGTAGCTCTAAGGTATTTAAATCTTTCAATGCATTCAATAGCTCTATTACTTATGCTCAAATGAGCTTACATAGGCGGTTGTATGCTCTACCATATATAGTTTTTGTTAAGTTCTTGTTAAACCCTTACTCCCCTCCCACTCTATTTATGATATTTACTAAATATTTCAGCTCATATTAATAGGAAGACCATTTACTAATGCATTTTTCGTTGTGTTGTGCAAGCTGAAATATTTTTTCTTAGACATGCAATGTATGGGTATGGGTATAGGCGGGTTTTCGATAAACAGAGTGATGAAAATTTTGGGATTGGTTTTTCTTTATGATAACGTCGAGAAACGGTAGGGATGAATTAGTTTCCACCTCCATCGTGAACTGGATAATAGGATGTATACCATTCAGATACGTTAAGTTTTGCAGACGATCAAGTAGTGATTGCACAAGACCAAGACGACCTCAGCTACATGATGAAGAAACTACAAGAAGAATATACCAAGGCTGGCCTAGATATTAACCTCGCGAAAACAGAGTACCTATCTACAAGTGAAGAAGACATAGAAGATCTACAGATTGATGACAACGTAACAATTAAAGGAAAGGATAAATTCAAATACCTGGGGTTTATAATCACGAAAAAGGCAACAACAGAGGAAGAAATTACACAAAGATTAGGACAAACAAGAACAGCAATCCGACAACTTAACTCAGTATGGTGGGATAGACACCTAAATATGAAGACAAAAACGCAGATTTATAAAACATTAGTGCGAAGTATTATGACATATAGGGCCGAAAATTGGATCATAAACAAGAAAAACAGCAGTAATATAATAGCAACACAGATGGAATGCCTGCGAAGATGCTGCAGAGTAACAAGAATGGATAGGAGAAGTAATGACGAAATAAAGCAAAGAACATCAATAGAAACAGACATACTAAGATATATAGCACAAAAAAGACTAAAGTGGTATGGACATGTAAGAAGAGCTAGCGACAGCAGATGGATAAAAAGAATAACCGAATGGAGCCCCATAGGAAGGAGGAAAAGAGGACGACCCCGAAAATCCTGGAGGAACGAAGTAGACGACGCCATGAGTAAGAGAGGACTAAACGATGGAGAATGGAACAACAGAGAGAGATGGAAACGGTTGAGCGAGGGAAGGCAGTGAATACTGTAGAATCCCTAAATATATATATACCATTCAGATGAGTTTAAAAATACACCAAAACATCCCTGCCGTGGGGCCAAATGACGAATGTATCGTCAACATATCGTAGCCAACATGTGGGTTTGAGCAATGATGTGAATAGTGCTCGGATCACGAAGTCTTCCATAAAGCTATTAGCAATTACTGGAGATAGTGGGGAGCCCATTGGGGTACCATTTATTTGTCTGTAGAATTGATTTTGGAAGATGAAATAAGTGTTGGACATACAATGTTTAATGAGAAATAAGTGAACTTGCTGGGTACTGTATTTAGTTTTTAGAATGTTTAGAGTTTCATCTATAGGAAGGTTTATGACAGTGGGATAGGGTATTGTTTAAGAAGTTTGATAAAATGAAAAGAATTTTTGACAAAGGATGAAGCATTTTCGGCGAGAGGTTGTAGAGTTTTGGCCATGTACTTGGCCAATGGTTGTGTAGGGCAGTTGTATGCACTGATAATGGGACGTAGAGGAATATGGGGTTTGTGAATTTTGGGTAAACCATATATTCGAAGTGTTCTGGGAGACTTTTCACGTTGAATTAGAGAGATTATTAATGAAACAAGAAGTGTTTAGGATGACGGTGGCATTTTCTTTATCGGGGGGAAGAATGACTAGATTTGGATTTGACTGAAGTTCTTTCATGGCTTTTTCATCGGATTGCCTAATGTTCTGCTCAATTGGAATGTGACTTAGGGTAACAGAGTAATTGAAACCTTTTGCTAAAGCTTGAGTGGCAATGGTCGAAATAGGGGTATCAGAAAAGTTGTGAACCACTGTAGTGGGTTTTCAAGCTGTAGGTTTTGGAATTTGTTCGGCAATTAGATGCGCTAATTTGCGCTTCTAAGTTTTGGTCTGAGATTCGAAAGTATTTAGGGTTGTCTGTGTGTTGATATGGTTGAAACTGTCCCATAATATAGGATATATATTAAAAGAATAAATAGATGACCGGATATTGAAAATATTGATATTTGTGATATTTAGTTTTCGTCTAGTGGAATGAGAAACGTAGAATTTTTCACGGAGAAGCGCAAAACTAGTGTTTCTAAGAATTTGGGAGATAGAAGAAGAAGAAGTGTGGTGTTTGAGTTTTAGAAATTTAGAAATGACTTAATGGTCTCGGTAGGCTTTAAGGAATGTTAAATCTCAAAGAAGACGATTCTTACGTAGCTGCAGATTACTATATGATTATTGAGCTGGTAAAATTCCTACCCGCAGAGGCGAATAAAATGTTTCGAAAGATTTCCGCGGTTAGTGCAATTAAACCTTTAGCAAGGTTAATACTATTAATAAGAAAATAAATATTTTATTTATGTGGTAAGTGATGAACTAAACATTAAACACGGAGAGGTAACTAATACAAAAAAAGTAAATAAATATCATTAATCATGAATAATAATATCTAAGCGATATGTAATAAACAATTTTACCTTTTTAATTATCATTTCATAAATATTTAACAGCTTACCTGTCCATGTGGTCATAATAATAACGAACATCGAATCTTCCCCGTTTTGTTGCTCGAATAAGTAAACCTTTGGAATTGTAGTGGAATTTTTCTTCTCTTGCATTTTGTATTACCAATCCTCTACTATCATATTTATACTGTCCTTCACCGAATTTAATAATTCTGTCCATTGGGTTATACTCCATAGGAATTGTGTTACCCCTGAAATAAAATAAAAACATGAATTCGATGAATAAAAATCTTACCGAAAAAAGTCAATTAGTAAAGGTATATTTCAAAAAAATTTGTTATTGTTATGTTTGCAATATTTTGTAAACTATTTTAAACTAAAGTCCAATATTAATAATAAATTCAATCAGTAAATATAGAAAATTTAATATCAAATCATTTTTTCTTTATATTAAGCAATTGGTTCTAATTAGAAATAGTAAGTAATAGCTATAAGCTTGGTTGTTTCTTTTTTTATTTTGTTATCTACATTGGAAAATGACATTACAATTTATTTTAAATCATTCCAGACGATAAAGCGAAACAAAGAATATTGCTTTAAAAATGTACACGTCATATCGTCAGAAAAGGCTCAAATCATAAAGTTTTTTTAGGCAGACATGTACCTTGAAGCAAAAATTTTTAAATCTTGTAAATCGTTTCAAAAGTCATTACTCTCGAACGAGTAAAAATAAACTAATTCATCGAATTAAAATATGAAATCCATCTGTAGTCCAGTCGTCAAAGATTTAATTACTAAAAACGAGGCAAATAATCTGAATTTTGCTAAGAATATCAATGCAAAACATGCACAAGTATTACCACTCCTACCCCTGGTTTCCCCCAGAATCCTCCCGAGAAGGTAAGCGAGGACGAAAAAAATCGAATAAACAAAAATATGTACGCCGTAAAAAAATGTTTTTATATTACTTTTTGTGTAAAATGAACTGTTTTCATGAATGAAACAACGCTTGAAGCGACCGGCGATTTTAACGGTCAGTTACGCGCGCGAAAACAATTATAAATACAATTTGTATCAACTCGACGGTAAAAATCCGATTTCTTTTAATCAGAGTGCCCTATCAACAAAAATGAAAATACGAAAAAGTGAAGAGTGCAGCGTTCATATGGAATTTTTGTATTTTGACCCAAATGAAGAGTAGCGATTCAGAGTTCTTAGACTTGCAGCGTTGTGAGCAGACTCCTATAATATTCAATCCTATAATATCCTATGCCTAGTTGAAAAAATAATATATATATATATATATATATATATATATATATATACAACGCAAAAGTCTAGGGATATTTTAATAATTTGGCAATACCAATGACAGAAATTTCATGACCATATAAATTTGCTTGTACTATAATTTTTGATACTCACACTCACTTCTTATAAAAAAAAATTGTAAAACTGATAGCAATACGTATTTTAGAATCTTGTTTATAAAGGACAAAAAAATCGACATTTTTATGTTTTGTTTATTTTTAATTTCAGTCACTGTATACCATTCTTGCTTAATAGGTGAGTTAAAGATATTGTCTTTTTACCATGCAACGACAACGTTTAACGTTGGAAGAGATGAATAGAGCCGTGGGCCTCCTTCAAGCTGGTACGTGACAAACTCAAGTTGCTGACCAGCTGGGTGTCTCCCAAAGCGTCGTAAGTCGTTTGTGGCGTCAGTTTAGAGACACTGGGAGTCCAGCCAAGCAACATCCAGGACGTGGTCGCTCTACAACCGTCGCTCAAGACCGATATTTAATTTTAAATGTCAGAAGGCAGCCAACGATCACAGCCCCCGTGCTGGTTAATGAATTACAGCTTGCACATAATGTAACATTTAGTAGCACTACTGTGAGGAATCGTCTCCATGAAGCCAATCTTTGTAGTCGGCGACCACTGAGATGTCCATCTCTATCTAGAAGCAATCGCGCTACAAGATTAACCTGGTGTCAAGAGTTTCAGAATTGGACTGACAATGACTGGACCACAGTTTTGTTTAGTGACGAGTCTAGATATGGATTTCGTCCAGATTCTCGTCGGACAAGAGTTTGGAGACGACCCGGAAATGGAGAACGATTACGACATCTTCAAGAAGTGTATGAATACAGAGGTGGTACATTATTGGTATGGCGCGGATTCATGATTGAGGGAAAAACTGACCTCATTTTTCCACGTGGCTTTCTCACAAGTCAGCAATATTTGGAAACTATTCTTGAACCTGTTGTGCGCCCGTTCGCTGCTGCTGTTGGAGAAAATTTTTTACTTTATGCATGATAACGGTCAACCACATGTTGCGCATATTGTAACAAACTGGTTGGATAACGAGGGTATTGATGTATTAAGTGGCCAGCACAATCACCGGACTTGAATCCCATTGAGCATGTATGGGGCATGCTCCAACGAAGAATTACTCCACATATGGGCAATATCTACAATGATTTTCAATTAAAAGAGCTTCTGAGAGAACAATGGACACAACTACCTCAAGCAGACATTAACAATGTGATTCGGAGTATGAACAGTAGATGTAGAGCTGTGATAAACCAACGTGGCGGCCATACTTTATTTCGTATATACATAAGTTTATATTTCGTGTTTTTGACATTTTATGGTGGTATGTGAAACATGGGTGATTTGCAATTTATTTTTTCTTGCTCCAATTTTCTATTTTTTTTGCAATTTATGGTTTTTGACATATTAAACAACAATTTAAACTACAAATTTGGATTACTGGAACAGATAAACAAAATACGTCTATTAATAAAAATATCCCTAGACTTTTGCGTTGTATATATATATATATATATATATATATATATATATATATATATATATATATATATATATACCCGGTATTTTAGGCATCACGCCCTTCCGGTAGGGATCTATGGAGGAGTATCACCGAGCCGCAAGCCCTTATCTCTTGCCGTACTGCTCCACCATAGGCCGATCAGACACCAGCATATTATAGTCTAAGCCGCAGATTCATCTAGAATTTTAAACTGCTGCGTTAGACTTTTTATTTTTCTGTACACCGAGCTGGGGACCGAACCCACATCTACTGAACCACTCGCAGTGAAGCGAATGAGAAGCCGGCCGAATCTGACCGACTTAAAAAATAATACAGTGTATTATATTTCCTATAATATCCTAGTTGAAAATTCACTTTATAATATTATATTAAAATGTATATCTTTTTGATTTACAATATGAATAGGTCTCAGATAGTTGAATGCTCCATTACACAATCATCTGTATAAGATTTGTGATTAAATATAGTTCGACGCCTATATCCCACCCAATCTTTAACTAAGTATGCCTTAACAAAGTTGGTTGTCTCATAAAACATGAACCAAGTTACCCATAAAATAAGCACTTAAGAAAATAACCAGAAAATTTTTCACCCAAATGTACCAGAGCAAAATACACGAAACAGATAATAAAAGCGTAGACTAATTTTCGAAACCAAATTCAACGATTTTATTATCAGATGTCGCTACATTGCGTCTATACGAAGCCATGTTAGAGTTGCTTCCTAAGACAGAAGATTTATTTCACGTTCAGAGCGATTGCGAAAGCCATTCTGATGAGGCCTATTGGGCCGAAATACGTATAAGCGGATGCGCAAGCGCCCTGTACGTGAAATCAAATCTTAACTGTCTTTTCTTTTTCAAACAGATAATGTTTATTATAAAAACAACAGATTAATAATTCAATACTGAAGCGAAAAAAAATCTTACTATGGTTTAGAACCATGGTTTAGAACAGAATAGAAGTAGCTTCAAATTAAGTGATAAGTTATACTAATGGAATGCATATGTGTTATATTTCAATGGTGTTATTCCTTATTCTTCTAGCAATCACTCTTTTCTCTAGTCAGAAATACTAATGAATAAAAAAATCTTTAATTTGATTAGCAAGCCAGTAAAGTACACACCTGTAAGTTAATGATAACATGTTGCCATTGTCATCGTATCGGAATCCCCATGGCTCCTGAGCTTCAACTCCAAGTAGTTGACCATCACAATCCCAAGTATAGTTCTTCACGTTTGTGTATGTATTAACACCTACGTTCTTTGTATAAGTACGGGTTTGTGATATCCTCCTAAAATTCAATAACATAATTTAAATCAAATTTGGTATTTTTTTTTAACAAATTCATTTACAGATAATTTTAAGATTTTACAGATATGGTTTACATTTAACTTCAAGCAAGTTAACTCGTTTTTTGGCAGTATTTTAAAATCGACAAAAATTATGTGTATTCATGATACAGACTTTATTTTTTGCAAATAACTAATTATTAGTGACTAATTGATACTCCTATAGTTAATCAGGAGCACAGTGCATTTGGAGGAACAAATTGAGCTATAAAGTTCCTGCAACAATGTTTGAAATGCACTCACACTGTTATTTTAAAGATAAGCACGTTTACTATGTTATTACTCATATCAAATTTCTAATTTTATGACTCAGTTTAAAGCATCAGATTTCAGATAGCAAATACTGCAACACATACACATTTAAATTAGCTGAATCAACTAAAGTAACATTTAAAGAACTGGCATAATCGTTCATTAAACAAATTCCGCTAAACGTCTTTTACGCTAAAAGTAAGCAGAGCTAACAATATACAGGGTGTCCCCGAAAACAGAGCATTCCTTAAAATTATAGGTAGAACGCACCATGTAGAGCAAAAAAGTCTTATAACATTTTTTTCTAAATTCAACCGTTTGACCAAAAAACGAAAATACATTTTGGTATGCAAAAAGAAATTTGTCAACTACGTGCAGTACGAAAATCATCGATAGTCACAACTTCAGTAAACAGATATTTTGGAACAATCGTGTTTAGTGTCACTGCGAATATGTTTTTGATTCGTGAGTATTATGATAGGTTGATTATTTATAGAGAAGTGCATTAACAGTTAGCTGTCCAAATTTATGTGCATCGGTAACCCGAAAGGCGAACTCATAATGCTCGAACTTTTGTGAATGTTTCTCAAAGGTTGTGTTGTACTATATTATTAGGCACTTTATATCACTAACTAAAATGAGTCTCTTAAATTTTGTAAAAATAGTAAAAGGTATGATGTGTATAGACTTACCCGTGTATATCATGACTAAACTCCATTCTAAATACTTCCATTCCATGAATGGTTAAGGCAACTCTGGTTTCCAACAACCTAGAGTTAACAGTACTGGAAAATAAAGCAGTACCATCATAAACGTTAGTTTCGTTAATTCTTAGTTTGATTATTTTAAAAGGTCCTATCATTTCTAAAGACCCAGTCTTATGGTTATACCCCAAATTATGCTGGGGCAAGTTTTGACCACCAATTCTGCCTTGGGCAGTTATAAGTCTATAATTATTGTCATAGTCATAGGTAAATTTTGCATTGCTGAGACCTGTTTTGGCACCAAAGTCTATTCGTTCTTCCAACAGTAGACCTCCAGTGTATTGATAGTCCCATCTATATTCGAGATCAGTCTCCACATGATTTACTTGGCTGGGTAGACCCGAAGTTTCTGAATACTGATAAACTGTTTTACCATCTCCGTGAACAACTTCATTAAGTTTTCCATTATCGTAGTACCTATACACGATTTTAGCACCTTCACCAGGAAAAACTGTCTGTAGAAGTCGTCCAGAATTTGTGAAATGTTGCAGATATGATTTATTGCTGCCAGGCGGAGTGAAGGTAGCTCTCAAAAAACCTAGTGTGGGTTGTAGGCTAAAGGAATATTTGGTACCGCTTGGTAAGGTCACATGTCTAAGGCCGCCATTATCATCGTAACTTAAGGAAAAACTTCTTTGACTAGCTAATGTTATTTTTGCTAACATGTTTGTATCGTCATAAGCATAAATTTGAGTGCCGTCTAAAGGACTGGTGACTTCAGAAAGCAATCCATGGCGATCGTAGCTGTACTTTAGTTCAGAGACACCCCATTTCCAACTATCTATTCTGTTAAAGTGATCATAAGTAATATTAACGTAATCAGCGCCATTATACGGAGTGTACAATAATGGAAGTCCTGCAGGATCATAAGTTATTGTCAATAATGGAAGTTTATCGACGTCGAAGAAAGTTTCTTTACTTGTAAACTGATCGAATTCAATTCCCAATATTTTTGTATGATTAACAAATAATTCTCTGTATAAAGTTTGCTGTGGATTGCGAACGTCACCAACAAGACTAAACGAAGTTGACATCACGTTTTCTATACCATCTCCAAACATTGTAGTTTGTTCTGACCAGACCGGAAGAAGTTCAGCTTCAACTGGGAGTGATGCTTCTAAGAGTGGATGACGAGCTATAGCGCATACTTTCATTGATCCATCATAAGCTGATTTAAGAGCTACTGTGGAGTTGGTGAGGGTAAGAATTTCAGTAACTTCTTTTCCTAAAAATATACAGTAATCTTTATAGATAGAAGTAATAGCTATAAGCTTGGTTGTTTCTTTTCTAATTCTGTTATCTACATTGGAAAATGACGTTACAATTTATTTTAAATCATTCCAGACCATAAAGCGAAACAAAGAATATTGCTTTAAAAATGTACTCGTCATATCGTCAGAAAAGGCTCAAATCATAAAGTTTTTTTAGGCAGACATGTACCTTGAAGCAAAAATTTGAGACAGCAGCCGGCCAATAGACAATTAATTATATACAGTAATACTAGAAATCAAAAACTACCAAGCTAACCTCAATATGATGTCTTGAGACAATTTATAGACACAAAACACAACGCAACACGCACAGAGTTGTCATTAATGTTCAGATCGAATAATGTCTGTATATTTATTCAAATGTAGTAAAGCTAAGAACAAGAACTGATAACACAAGAAATGCATTTTAAAGAGTTGAGAAAACACGGTGATTTTTGTGAAGTTTTAAGTATGATGTCAGAATAACCATTACAGTTCCAGGAACTAGTATCAGGAGTATGATTTGTTACATATATATCGTAATAATTATGACACAAAGAAGAATATAATATAAACCGTTTTAACTAATATTTTCCGCAGATTTTTTTAGAAATATATAATTTTGGAAGCACACATTATTTAAAAACTTTCCTTTACATATAAGTCAGCATATTGGTCGTCATTAAGAAGTTTATTACATATTGGGTTTCTTTACCATTAATTTTTGGACCTTCCTCGTTTGAAGTAGAGTTTAGAGTGCTTAATTATTCTTAGGCTTCTTTGAGATTGTCTGAAACCCGCCCGATATCGGCACGATTACTTATTAGCATGGTAGAACACTGGTAAATGTGTATGTTGATGATTAAGATCACACGCTATCCAGAGACCTCTTTAAAACACAGCAGTAGAAAATAGTAGGGGAGGTGGACCTAAGACGGGATATGTAGGTAAAACGGGAAATGCTATTTTGGACAACACGGCAACGTCGCTAGTTTAGTTTTTCTACGGCTAAGTGTGACGCATACCGGTTATTGTTGATGTGTGTTGTCGTCGGTGCAATTTTGCAAGTAAAACGTAAGTATTATTTTTTTTATGATTTATGTAAAGGGTCGAGCTGATAATTATGATAACCTAACGAGTTCCTAGCATGTGCAAAACACATGGTATTCAGTCGCGGCTGTGTTTACGCGAACTCGAAAAGGTTAGGTTAGATTTCATGCATGAACTTCTGCTGCCAGTGTCACACAGTCCTTACGCGATAAATTTAAAAGTGTGGCTGTAGAGTGTAGGTAAAACGGGATTCCCATGTAAAGGTAATATCATACCTACATATCTCTTTTATATATGATTTCATTTATTTCCAGATGCCTTTCCAATTATAAAAGGAAATCTAACCGCAATTCGTGGTCCGAAGAGTCTAGGGCTAGAGCCCTGGAGTCTGTACGAGATGGTACTCATAGTTTTCTAAGTACTGCGAAAACGTTTAATGTTCCCAAGTCAGCACTAGAACGAAGATTTAAGGATACAAATCAAGTAGCAAAAGGAACCGCAAAGAAACTTGGCAGCAGGAAGTTAACATTCCCGGTGAAATTGGAACAAAAGTTAGTAGAATATGCAAAAAATATAGAAATGATGTTATATGGATTAACAACAAGAAGTATTCGTAGTCTTGCATTCCAATTGGCTGAAATTAATAATATCGAACATCATTTCAACACGACCACCAAACTAGCTGGATGGCACTGGATACATTCGTTTTTGCAGCGATATAAGATCTCTTTGCGATTGCCAGAAGCTACTTCTGCAGCTAGGGCTCGAGGCTTCAACAAACAAGCAATAACAATTTTTTTTTGATATTTTGGAGCCCCTTCAAGATAAGGTGAAGTTTACTCCAAATCGCATTTTCAATGTGGACGAAACGGGGATCACAACAGTGCAGTCCATCAAAGGTAGTGGCCTTGAGAGGTAGAAAACAAGTGGGTACACTCACATCAGCAGAGCATGGTGAGTTATCGACTGCAGTGATCTGCATGAGCGCTAGTGGAATATTCATCCCACCGATGATCATTTTTCCCAGGGTACATATGCAGCAGCACTTTATGCATGGCGTTCCACCAGGAACTTTGGGGGTAACACATAAATCTGGCTGGATGCAGATTGATCTATTCACTAAATGGTTTGATCACTTCCTCATCCACACTCAAGCCTCTAAAGACAATCCAGCATTACTTATACTCGATGGACACAAAACCCACACTCAAAATATTGCCGCTATAGAAAAAGCAAGGGAGAATGGTGTGACAATTTTATGTTTACCTCCACACTGCAGTCACCGTATGCAGCCGCTCGATGTTTCGTTTATGGTACCGCTAAGTACCTTTTATACTGCACAAGTGAAAGTTTGGCTCAGGCAAAATCCAGGCAAGTGTGTAACTCTACCTCAAATTGGTTCATTATTTGACCATGCTTATCTACAAGCTTCAACACCGTTGAACGCCATAAATGGGTTCAAGAAGACCGGAATTTATCCAGTAGACTTTACTGTCTTTACAGATGACATGTTTGCAGCTTCTCTGCCTACAGAGAGACCATTAACTGAGCCTAATGGAGACGATAGCGCAGTATTATCGGAAGAGCCTCCAGAACGCACAGATTCTATTGAAATTCCTGGGGAAGTTACGCCAGTGGACCAAATCGGACAAATCGGGCAGCCACTGGGTTCAATCGAGTCCGAGGAAAATGATTTTCCAGTTGAAGACGATATTAGATCATCCACTAGCAAAATTCACCACTATATTTCTCCTCAAAAAATTGCCCCCTACCCAAAGGTAGCAGATAAGGTAGCTCCGAAAAAAACAAGGAAGGTGAAGAAAGGTAAAGCGGTTATTCTCACAAGTACCCCTTACAAAGAAGAATTAGAGAAGTCTTTCAAAGAGCAAGAAGGGAAAAATAAAAGAGTAATCGTTAAAAAAATTAATGCTAATACAAAAATTAAATCTCTTCAAAACAGTAGCCGAAATAAACAGTCTTCAGAAATAAACATTAAGAATAAAAATAAGTCAATGGAGTTGGATAATATTGAAGTTACAAGAGGGAAAAGGAAGAAGTATATGAAGAAAGAAAGTAGCAGTAGTGAATCTGAAACTGAAGAAATCAACGTCGCATGTTTATATTGCAGCAACAATTTCTTAGAAGACAGGCCCGGCGAGGGTTGGATAAGGTACTCTGGTTGCCATAAATGGGCGCATGACGCTTGCGCCGGTGCCGAGGATGACAAGGACACATTTGTATGTGATGTGTGCAAATAATGTCTAATAATCTTTTGTTTCAGTTCTATTTTATAAAAATTAACTTTAAGAATATATCATTTGTGCAAAATTCTTATCCCGTTTACCTCTATGTTATTTCCCGTTTTACCAACACTAATAGGTAAAAAGGGAAACTGTGCATCTGTTTGAATATAAATTTTTTCTGACTACGTTTTTCAGAATTATTCATAAGTTTGATAACAATGTGTTACATAATTGACTAATAAGAGACAAGCACCATAATTAAGTCTTATTTGATTTTATACTTTCAAAAGAAAAGTATCCCGTCTTAGTGAAAAGATCCCTATAGTGAAAGTTTGTTCTCACGGCTCGGTCAAAGCTCATGCATTGCTCATTACCGGAACGCATTAAGACGCTAGAAAATCGGAATATGTACAAAAATACAAAGAATTTGGTATACAAAAATAGAATACATTAAAATAAAGTTACTTTATATAAAAAGAATCATTTAAAATATAAAATCAATGAAACGTAAAAAAAGTCGACGATCTATTAAATTTACAACTAGTCTTAAAGTTAAAAAATAGTAGTTTTAGATTTTATACGATTTTTAAGATATTTAAAACTATTATATAAATGGTAGTACTTACTATCAATGCTCAAAACATGTTTATTGGCTTTACCGCTAATGCTTAACATATTTGGCGGTCGACTGACTGATACTTCCAGGCTTCCTTGATCTGAAATTTTCGATGTTATCTGTAAAGTCTCACCACTGGGTAATATTACTCCTGTTACCCGACCTAACCAATCGTATTGGTATATAACTGTTTCACATCCCTGAAAAAAAGAAGGCAAATAAATAATTCTGGAAACTAAAAAAAATTCAAAGTAGTACGTCGAGTATATATTCACACTTTTCATATTCAATATTTATTATAAACGGGTATTGATTTTGGCTTTTCTTGTTGAGAAAAATCCTAAAGTCTAAAGAACTGAAAGAAAGAAAAATAAACTGCGAACAGCGTGAAACTTACAGATGAAGACAGCGTGAAGATAACAGATTGTAAGTAAAATATTGAATGATAAAATCTAATAAAATATTTTTTTATGAACATCGCGTTAAAACAGATATTTCCATTCGTGATGTGTTCAGTAAAACTTCTTACTACTAAAGATTATTAAAATTTTCTCAGTCACTACATTTTAGAACAAGTATAATGCGACATTTTACAATTATTTTTTGATCTTTTCCCAATAAACTAAACGATATTTTCCTCTCTAGATACGATATGACCATAGAACTATAAAAATAGTTTATTATACAGTCGTCAGCACTAAAAGCTTGGCAAACATTTGGCTCAATTCAATTTTGGTAAAACGTGCAAGCAAATTTCGAATAGTTGTCGTCTTTTGGCCATGAAGATGCTAGAGAACAGTGTAATCATCGTTCAGTTTTATTAAAGTAGATTTAGTGTTCATAATACTTTTAACTTATGGGGTTAGTTACCTAAGAGACTCGAAAAGAGAGCAGGATCGGATTAAATTTTTTTTATTGTAAGTTTTTTTATTTAAATATATAACATATATTTTAATTATTTATATGACCAAATTTTCTAATAAGTCATAAATAACAGTAATTATTAAGGAGCGGAAAACTACGAAGAAATTGATTTAAAATTATTAAAATATGTCACAGCGACATAGTCCGGTAAAATAAGGATGCAACCTCGGAATGAAAGATAATAAGCTGAAAATTTGCATACGTCTTTATTTTGATGGTATAAAACTTACCTCAAAAGTCTCATATAATCACGTGTCCGCGACTTAAGATATTAAAGGTCAAAGGTCACGAAAATGAGTTTTCTGCAAATATCTCGTTTCCCTTACACTTTATGACATTTAAGGTGGTAAGAAAAATTGTAGAATGGAAAATTCTCTTCAATTTTTGTCTGAAGTACTTTTATGTACCTTCAACCCTTCTTAAGATAGAGCGCAAAGAGTGGGGGACCGCTTACCTGTGTGTACGGTAACGCGAAGTCAGCCAGTAGGATTCAATAAATAATAAGTTATATAGTTAATTATTCACTTAAAATACTATTATTATCATTAAATTTTTATTATTTATTATTTAGTAAACTATATTTATGTCAGAAATGTTCGAGCCAACCCCTGCGCCAATCCCCGCGCCAATCCCAACGCTAAACCCCACGCCAACCTCCACCCAAACCAGGTCACCATCGACGGTATAAATGATCCGTACTCTATTGCCAACACCAGTAATGCATTGACTTATGATCAATGTAGTAGTGTCTGGGGACTTGGGAGATTGAGATCTCGGAAGCCCTGAAGAAGACATCGTAGAGGATGTCGAAAAATGATAATTGACGCGGTTCAACTCGTAAGACTATTGAGTTTAATATTAATTCCTGTAATAGTATTATTCTTAGCTCTAGGTTTAATTGTAATAACCGCGGAAACCTTTCGGAATATTTCATAACGTGAGGAAGCAAATAAAACTGGTGCTTAAATAAGAACAATTATGACAATTGGAGCTTACTATAAAATATTACAATATTACCCAAATATTAGCACAAAAACTCAAAGTGATTTGGGTGATAAAACAAAATACAAATAACATAAAAGTATGCACAGTGTGTTAGTTTCCATTTTGTTTTACCATCCAAATCACCTTGAGTTTTTGTGCTAATATTTGGGTAAGATTGTAATATTTAATAGTAAGCTCCAATTGTCATAATTGTTCTTTGTTTTGTAGTTTGAACTCTGATGAAGTTTATAAATATAGACGAAAGCGTAGACTTTCAATACAAAGGCACTTAATATAAAGCATTTGATTCCTCACTGTATGAAATAAAGGGTATTTTCCAGTGTTACCTTTTTATATGTTAATATTCACTACTGCCCGTTACTATATGAATAGAAAAGCCAAGTGTATATGGCACACGAGCGTCAAACGCTCCTCCATGTATGAATCGGTATCATTAGAGTCTTATGACGCAATCTTTCTGCATAACCCTGCATCGTCAGGCACTCAGGTAGACACAAACTCAAAAACAGGATTACCAGCGAATATCTCTGCTTAAATTAATTAAAAGTTAAAATCTGCTCTGATTAAAATCTTATTTTGTTCTTGGTTATTGAGCTGTTCGAAAATTGCAAAGTTTACATTTCACCAAAAGCCTGCTATCACTTTGATGAATAGAAAAGCCAAATATGTACGGCGTAAGATCATACACGAAGAGTTTGACGAATCGTGCTCTTGACGAAGAATCCTTCGAGAGCACACAATTAAACTAGAGAGGATACTTGTGAAGATAAACTAGAGATAAACCAAAAAAAGTATAGGAGCAAAAACACTAAGAATCAGCTCATGTAGTAAGTGCAATGGTATCCGAAGTAATACATGGGAAAGGTGATAACCTACTACATAAACTAAACAAAGGTAAAGAAGTTGCATTAAATGATTTCCCTAAATGATAGAGATTCCTTAGTAATATGGATACTGTAATTAAAAAGCAACTGTAGGGTTTTAATGACCACTTGGTATTGAGTTTTGATTTTATTTGGTAATGCGATAGAAAAAAATGTACTTAAACTGGTTTCGTAAGGTATAACGTATATAGGGGAAAAATCACACTGTGATAATCTATCTATTGTTAGTATTTATTAGTATTCTTTACAACTTTATTCAAAATAATAAGAACATTTTAAAACTTTTGAAGTTATTAATTTTAATCTGTATTAATATGATATATTTTTATAAACTTTAATTATCAATTAAAGGTAATTAAATGTGAACATTGTATATTATTTATATTATGATCCATTATTTCATTAAGACTTACAAGAACATATATTTATATGTTTATTTATTTGCTAAAACTCTACAGAAACTTACCCCTGATCTACTAGCGAGCAACCCTGTATTCATATCATAATCCAGTTCAATATCCGCTCTTCCTTTTTCGCTCAGTTTAACCAAATAACCCACTCCGGAAATTTTAAGCTCAGACTTGTGGTCCTGAGTGTTTTCAATGGAACTAACGGCGTTGCTGTAATCTCTCAGGAATTGGATTTTATTACCAGAACTATCGGTGACAGTCGACAATTTGCCGAAACTTGTGTTTTTGGAATAGAGGAACGTATATCTGGTTTTATCTGAAGCGAGATCTTTTGTAGCTACATGCTGGCCGTATCGATTAAACACGTAGACTTCTCCAGCTAGAAACAAAAACATTTAAAACGTTTATTTATACACATAGTTGTTCTTACATAATAATATATTCAGGTTAACTTTTATATATTTTCAAAAAATGGTTTTGGAGCAAATGATACGGTTGGTTAAAAAGTTTATGTTACTGTTAATTTAATTAATTTGGTTATTATATATAATAAATGGCTATTTTATAAAATACTTTACATTCTTGGTTAATATTATAAATTATTTACAGCTTCTTAATATTTTTCATATTATATCGATTATGCATAATAACACAAAGTATTTGACAGAGTGGAGACAATCGCTATCAAAATGCAATATACCACAGGTATACGAATATTTCATTTCATGTCAGGCTATGGAGTTGGGGTGTCTCCATTGTAAAAATGACGCGCACCCTATCCTCCATTCTATGGCATGCTGGACGAGCCATACAGTCTGTAGTCTACACCCCGAGGTATGAGCGGAAACACAAGGTGCATTAATACTCATAAGCTTATGAAACGCACTTGGCGCATTATAAGGGCCTTTACAAATTACTCTTTTTCAACTTGTCTTGAGTGATATGACTTTAATCTTTCCTATCAGCCTCTCTCGGCTAACTCTTGTTTCTTCCGACCCCGAATGGATATTAGATTTTCGAGGGCAGACGAGTCACTATATTTCGTTCTACCTCATACTCTTCAGTATGACGAGTCATTCAGTGTGACGAGTCATTCACCGAGCGATTGCCGGTATAAGCAATCCCCCACTTACTGACCAACGGCTTCGGGCGGATGAGCTGGTAAGTGATATGGCACCCTTTTGTCCTGAGGTTGTGAAATCGGCCTCGAAGGCGGATGAACCAAAGATTTGATCAACGGCATAAGGATGGGGAAGCACAAGTAGGGAAAAAACTCCATTAAAGATCCACAGCGATACGGCCTAGTCAATAAATCATAGCAATGCTCAATACTAAAATAAATTTTGGAGTAAGTCCTTCGATTGGGTCTCTGGGGAGAACAGTTTTGAGTTTACCAAAAGAAAATAAATTGAAGTGCAGAAAGAAGATCTGCACATGGAATGTCAAAATTTTATACAAAGCAGGAAAAATCCATAATGCAATACAGAAGAAGAAGAGAATGCATATTGAAATCATGGGAATAGCAGAAATGAGATGGCCAGATTCTGGGCAAATACAAATAGAAGATCACAAGGTATATTACTCGGGAAAAAGTGATGAATTACATGAATATGGAGTCGGAATAATCGAATCACCCAAGGTTGCCAAATGCGTTACTAACTTTACACCAATATCAGAGAGAGTGATATTACTACAAGTAGAAGCCAACCCTATTAATATAAACATCATCCAAGTCTATGCTCCCACTGCAGACAAAGAGAAGGAAGAAGCAATTGAGTTCTATCAGAACATCAATAGTATCATACAGAAAATTCCTCGACAGGAAGTTCTCATCATTATGGGCAAACATTTGTAAGCAATTTGTCGTTGGTGACAAAATTTATAAAGATCAAATAATTGGACTTTTTCCAAGAAACATTGAATGCTGATCGTTATCTGTGCTTTTTATAGAATAAAATGAGATTTTCTTGCCTACCTACTCCTTGAATATTAGCAGATATGGTTCCTGCAGGATGGTGCCCCATGTTACAGCAAATTAGATACAAACTAAAGTTCGTGTAACCTTTTGGCTTAGGTTTAATGTTACGGTTTGCAGGGCGCTCAAGCGCCCCTAATATGACTTAACGACCAAGCCGGGACTGACGACTTAACGTGTTTTCTGAAGCGCAGTGGCGGTTCAGTCAAATTAGATCTTGAAAAATTTCGGAGTGTCAGTCCCGGGAATTGAATCCGGGCTTCCAAGCTCCAGTTTGTTAAGCCAGAGCTAGTAGTATAGTCGCTGAGCTATGGCCGCCAGTGCAGATCAGAATAGATCAGAGGTAAGTTAATATCACTGATCAATATATCAAAAATATTTCAAATAGAAATTTTTCATCGTTTTTCTGAAATTTCTTGGAAAATAAGTCAATATTGTTTTCTATTTTTCTAGTTTCTCATATAATATATTTCTATATTGAGATGGCATTATTGACAAAAATATAAACCTATCGACTTTTTTGTTGAAAGACAATATACTTAGACAAGGAAAGAAAGAGGACAGGTAATACTCATTTAAAAAGCCTTCGAAAACTGAAGCCAGTTTCGATGTGACTGCCATGTTTTGGTGCCTGTACGTTCCCCATTACTACCTCTCGCAGGGTTACCAGGTCCATTAATTTTTCGGTAGATCTACTGATTTTAACTTCAATTTACTGATTTACTGAAACACTATATCGATCTGCTAAAAAGTATGTAAAAATCAAGGTAAAAATTTGATAAAATCATGTTCAAAAAGTGATCATTATGTCAGTGTTCAATTATAAATAAAAAAGTTAACCAATAAACTTGTAATATATAATATCCTAATTTAATTGGTTTTCACTTCTATTAAAATTTTATATACAAGATATTAAGAGAAAGGGTGATTTCCTTAGTCAATTTTAAACTGATAACAAGCATTAATCGAGCACACTACAATTGTTTCCCGAAGTATCTCCTATATAAACTATTTTTTGACTTTTGAACGTAGAATTTTTCTTTAAAAATATCAGAGATTTTAGTAAAATGTCACATTTTTATCGTACAAAAATAACGTATTAATTTATGACGAAAAAGTCAGTGTCAAACCATGTTAAGAACTTTGCTAAAAGTAATTTTAAAATCAGTGCATTAAAATAAATAAGTTTTTCATAATGAATGACAGTCCTATTCTAAAACTTACATTTTAACGTAAAAGTATATTTAGCTTATATTTTTAGAAAACTATTTAAATTAAAACAATAATTAAATTAAACATAATACTTTTGAACGAAAAAATCTATTTATTGATATTATTATTATTCTCAATCTACTGAAGAAATAAAATATGATCTGGCAACCTTTTTGGTGCCGGTTTGGCTTCAGTCAGTTCCATACGATTACGCGTCCCCCCTCTTTCCTTGTTTAAGACAATATAAGACAAGTAACAGATCACTCCACTTTTCTTTTGTCACCTTCTATGTTTTTAGAGGCAAGAGATTAATTTTAAGTGTTTGTTAAGGCCTATAATACACAACTTAGGGCACAATAACAAATATCTAGGTTGATTTTTACAATAGTTATGAACATAAACGATTTTGTCTTATTTTGCAGTTTTCGCAGCAATAAATTAGTAATATAACTTATATAGCCTATATAACTTATACAGCAATCGCCATTTTAAAGCTTTTCTTATGTTTTAAAAGATAAAGCTTTGTAATTCTAACCCAAATAATAAGATTTTTAACAGTAAGAAAAAAATCGAAAAAATGACACTTTTTACACTAACCTGTCAATAATTTAAAAAAGAAGAAGAATTTGACTATTAAAAGAAGGCGCATCGATGAAGAAATATCTGGTCTTATAAATATGCGTAACATACAAGATGAGATACAAAGGCGAAATGCATTCGAAATGCGGATGCACTGATGGATGATGCGAATAAGGTAAACAAGGGAAATCCGTGACAGAGATAAATTACATAGCAGGAAGAACCTTAATCTAGTTAGGGTCATTGTACCTTTATCTGTATGTCATCTAAAGAGTAAGAGAGTCAAAACTGCTTTAAATAACACTACAAAGTGAGATATAAGGAAAGGCGAAACAGAAAAACAGTAAGTAATTTATAATTGTGTAAAATAAGTGATTTTGCCCAAACACAAGAAAATTACCTAATTTATTAAGATTAGGAAAGAAACATTTTTGTCATATTGGTCTCCAACATCAATGTATAATGCGTTTAGGCAGACTGATTCCGTCTGTTAATTTATTTATTGCTTTAAGACTGGTGGCTATTTATATACCTATACTTGTTTAATCTTATTTTCTGGTTGTAAAACCGACTTAACAGTAGGTATATTGATTTGTTCAGCATTACAATATTTATTTAAGCATTACTCTGATATATTCGTAATGTCAGATACTGCCAGAATTTTAATATTGGGCAAGCCTTTATAAGGAAACCGTTGATACGCCAATGTATAAACCAAGTTAAAATAGGGATTTACCTGCAGGATAGGGTATCCGGAATTCTCCATTTTCGTCATGAGTCGGAAGATAATGTTCCAGAGACAATATGTGCAATGAACCTTGATCGGCGACATGTAATACTCCTCCGGGCGAAACTGCCAGAGCGGAAATGGCCTGGAAGCGAGCGTTGGACGACAACAGCGTCTCGGCATTGCTAGTTGTTTCTTCAGTAGTTGCGCAGGAGCATGGCGATAGTTCTTGTGGTCTGCCTAGGGGATTAGCAGTTGTTATGTTTAAGGCGCAATCGCAATTTTTCTTCGGCTTGTCGGGAATCTTACCAGCAAAGTGGGTTATTTTACCTAAAATAAATTAAAAAACAAATATTGTAAATATATCACACAACAATTTGAAAAAAAACGTTCCTTAAATAATCCACTGTAATGTTCAAAATTTGCTGTTTCAAAATGTATTAGTGGATAATGAATAATATTAGGAGGAAAATTATTTGTTAAGTAATTGTCTTCTGTATTAATTACCATAAAACAATGTTAATTTTACTTTTACTTTTTTATCTTGGACATTACCCATTTAATATAAGTAGTCTTAATTTGCATAGTTTTTGATGTATCTACTGGTTTGCTCGATATACATTTTAGTTTTGTTTAATGTATACGTAAAGAAAGCAGCAAAAAGTAAATAAGCCTGGGAAACAATTAGATGTAGTAGAACATATAGAACTCTAATATCCCCGTAATTATGGGTCGAATATTATGAAAAAATGCTGACAGAAGACTGAGCATAATTTTAAAATATTAGCCACGAAAAGTATTATATTTCCTACCGCGAAGAAACTGAAATAGCACCAAAAGAGATTAAAAAACACGCCAACGTTATGAAAATTGGGAAGGCTCCAGGACCGGGGAGAGTACCCATAGAACTGATTAAATATGGCCCTAACAAACTATTTCAGCTCTTGGCTTATACCTTTAATTTATTCTTGAGAGGTGAAGAGCTACCCCCAGAATGGAAAACTGCATTTATTAACAATCAATACAAAAATAAAGGCGCCAGAAAGGATTGTAAGAACTACCGAGAGCTTAGTGTAACCAACTCAATCTAGAGAATTTACGCGAAGATAATTATAAGCAAAATTGAAAATTGTTGGGAAGACAGTGAGTGTCTTTCGTACTGGTCGTTTTAGTACAGACAATGTGTTCTGTCTCAAACCAATGACAGAAAAGTGCTTGGAACATAATATATAACACAAACGGTGTTTATTATCTTCAAAAAGCGTATGATAGTGTCCCATTAACCAAGCTGTGGTGAGTCCCAGAAAACAAGAAAATTGCACCGATTTACATTAATGCTGCGAGGGAGTTATACGATGATATGATGAATTTAATAAAGATTGGACAAAAAGTGACAAGAAAGATAAAAGTGACCAAAGGACTTCGCCAAGGCTGCTACATTGCACCTACGCTCTTTAAAATGTATTTGGACGGGGTTTTGGATATTTGGAAAAGAAAATTTAAACCTATAGGTATTAAAAATGGAGCTTATAAACTGTACAGCTTGCATTTTGCGGAAGATCAAGTAATACTTTTAAACGATCAAGATGATATCCACTAAATGCTGCGAAAAATAGATGAAGAATATACTAAGTGGAGTTTATCAAGTAATCCATCAAAAACAGAGTATGTAGTAGTGCGAGGTGAAGAAAGGCACTTAGAACTAAGCAACACACAAATCTAAAATACTGATAGCTATAAATATCTCGGTATAAGCATTACGAACGATGGTCGGAATACAAAAGAAATAGCTACTAGAATTTGTCAAGGTAATTTAGCAATACGTCAACTGAATAGTATACTCTGGAATACCCACATAAGTCGAAACACAAAAATTAGGATATACAAAAGTATCATAGAAACTATTGGCGTAGATGTTGCCAAGTCACTAGAAAAGGTAAAGTAAGGAATACAGAAATCAGAGAGCATATGGGCATAGACATTGACATCCTGGAAACTATAGAATACAGAAGGCTGAAATGGTATGGCCACATTGAAAGGATGAATGATCACAGATCACCCAAAAGTCGTATCTTAAAAATATACGATCCTGAAGCACTCGTGTTTTAAGATACCTGTCAGATGTCATCTGTCAATGTCAGATACAAAGTTTTTAATCTATGTTAGACTTCTAAAGAGTGTAAACATGAAATATAATTGTATAATGTAAGGTTTATAAAATAAAGTGGTTATTGAAAATGGCAAATAGCCGAAACGTTTAAGCAATAGTTAAGTATTTTTATTAACAACAAACCGACAAACCCAGGAAATAAAAAAGGTTCTAATTAAAAATTCACGGTCAGGAAATAAACTCCTTCTTAGAGTGCCGTCTCCCTACGGAGGTTGGCAATCATAATGGCTATTTTCATTTTTGAACTTGCTGCTCTAAACAAATCAATCGATGTGCATTGATACCAATCACGTAGATTCTTCAACCATGAGTTCTCCCTTCGGCCAACAGATCTTCCTTGAATCTTTCCCTGTATGATGAGTCTCAAAATTTCATATTTTGGTCTCCTCATCACATGGCCTAGGTGTTCCAGTTTTCTAATTTGTATAGTGGTGATTAGTTCTGTTTCTTTACTAACCCTCTTCAGTACTTCTTTATTTGTAATTCTCTGAGTCCATGATATTTTTAATACTTTTTAAATTGCATTTTTGTAATGTCCAAGTCTCAGCTTCATATAATAATATTGAAAATATATAACAGCGAATGGTACGTAGTCTGATCTCCAAATTTAGATTTTTGTACGTTAGGAGTGGCTTCATTCGTATTAATGCTGATCTGGCAATCTCTATTTGCCTGTTTATTTCTGCAGTATGATCATTGGTTTCATTGATAAAAAGTCCCAAGTACTGATATTTTTCTACTTGTTTTATCACGTTACCATTGATTGTCAATAGGTGATGTATATTTTGTGGTCTTTTTGTAATAAGCATGTACTTCGTTTTTTTAGCGTTTATAGTAATTCCCATCTCAGCACTATTGATACTTAAGCTTTCGATAAGATGTTGTAGATCTTCTATACTCGTTGCTATGATCAGTGTCGTCTGCATATCGTAAGTTGTTAATTAATTTTCCGTTAACGGTAACTCTTGCTTTGATATTATTGAGCGTGTTTTGGAAAATTTCTTCAGAATATTAGTTAAACAAGAGTAGTGATAAAACACATCTCTGTCTAACTCCTCTACAGATCTTCATTTCTTCTGAGTGTTGCCCATCAATTTGAACTATGGCAATTTGGTTCCAATATAATGTTTGCACTATATTTATAATTTTACTGTCAATGCGCTTGTTCATAAGTATTGATATTAGTTTTTCATTTCTCACTTTATCGAAAGCTTTTTCGTATTCAACAAAGCACAAGTGTAGATCAACGTTTGCATCCCGACATCGCTGAATCAATATGTTGATGGCAAATAGTCCTTCTCGAGTACCCATTCCATTTCGGAACCCATTTCATTTCCATTCCATATAACAAACTACGTATATGTATATATATTCAAAGGAGGGAACTAATTGGGTAAGCAGCTGATAGACAAATTATACTCTATTTACAATATCCAATATATTTTGCATATTTTCATAGGCATCATCAGGGCATCATCAGGCAAAGATTTATTCAACATGGGAATATCGAGGCTTTTCAACTCCTGGATAATACAGAGTTAGTAAGAAGACTGAAGAGGGTGAAGCCCTTCATGTTAGTGTAGTGATTAGTTCAAAAGCGGAGTATAGTACGGCTTAGTGTATACGAGTGCTTGTCTAAATAATTACTGTAAGTAAGACAGACCATGTGGAAATATTATTCTTTTTCTTCCTACTTTATAAACAGGCCAAATGCCTGTTTTACTTCGGTTTTTAGCCTCAATTGACGTTGTCTGACCATATTTTCCTCGGTCGTCCCAATGATCTTCTTCCATTTGGCGATTTGTTTCTTGCTATTCGTACTATTCTATTTTCTGTCATTCTTTCGATGTGTTGATTCCATTTCACTTTTCTTCTTTTGGTCCACGCGTTTATTTCCTCTATACCACATCTCGCTCGTATTTCCTCAATTCTTACTCTGTCTCTTAGAGTTTGGTTTATTTTTCGTAAGACTTTCATTTTTGTTGTTTCCAGTAGTCTTTGTGTTTTTGCCGTATCTGCTCTTGTTTCCGCTGTGTACGTCATTATCGGTCTTATTGTTGATTTATATATCCTGGTTTTCGTTTCCGTTGTGAGGTATTTGTTTCTCCAGATTGTGTTGTTGAGACATCCTCCTGCTCTGTTTGCCATGTTCACTTGTTTTTATACTTCTTCTTCCACTTTTCCGTAGCTTGACAGTTTTATTCCCAAGTATTCAGTTTCCACATCTATTATTTTGTTATTTACGACTAGTTTACATCTTCTCGGTTCCGCTGATATCACTATCGCTTTAGTTTTCTTTGTTGAGATCTCCATGTTGTATATGAGCGCCGTATCTTCGAATTCTTTAATTAATCTCTGTATTCTTATTTCCTTTTCTCCCATTCTATATCCTCTTCTTTTTTTAACTTTTTTTATGATTTTATCCATTATCAGATTAAATATTAATGGGCTCAGCGAATCTCCTTGTCTAATGCCAGTTTCATATTTGATAGGTTGCGATAGTTTTCCTTTACACCTTACCATAGCTATGTTATCTTTATATATATTCTTAATGGTTTTTACTAAATCCAGTGATATTCCCTTTTCATATAGTAAATGTATCGCGTCCCGAATTCTCACTCTATCAAACGCTTTCTTTAAATCTATTAGACACATATATGCTGGTTTGTTGTACTTTTCTTTTATTTGTCTTATTGCAAAAGCTGCATCTGTGCATGATCTTCCTGTCCGAAATCCTTGCTGTTCCTCTTGCAGAGATATTCGTTCGTTTATTTTTGTCGCTAGTATTCTTGCTGTCAATTTGAGTGTTATATTTAATAGATTTAATGCTCGATAATTATTGGGGTCTTTCTTATCTCTTTTTTTAAAGAACATCACCATAATCGCTCTCCTCCATTCATCTGGTATTCTGTTCGTGGTGATTATTTTATTAATAAGAAGTTGCAGTTGTTGTACAAATTGATCACCTCCATATGTTAAGAGTTCATTTGGTATTTGATCTTCTCCTGATGACTTTCTGTTTTTTAATTTGTTTATTCCTTCTTTCACATCGTTTTGGGAGATTTCGGTCTTTTCCTCAGTTATTATATTTGGCGTTTCTGGTAAAGGTTCTTCGTTTTGTTTTTTTAAACATTTTTGTCAGGAAGGCCACCCATGGTTATTATTAGGAAATAGGAAATCGAAAGTTAGGAAATATTATTGAATGTAATAGTGTACACGAGTGCTTGTATAAATAATTACTGTAAGTAAGACAGACCATGTGGAAATATTATTGAATGTAATTATAGTTTTATGATTTATTAGTATTGATTTAGAATGGAACAAAACTGCTCATTGATCTTTCTGATTAGATTGTAGGTTAAAAGACATCTCTTAAGGAATGTTTTATTAATAAATAAAAAAAAATTGTATCTTTTTCCAGAGCACCACTTTGTTAAAACACATATTTGATCTATTGGGTATATTTGCTCCAAACAAACTGATTCTAGCCCATGTACCAAAACATAATAGGTATTTTAACAAAATTCCCAATTTGTTTCTAAAATACACTCATATAGATATTCTAAACCTACAAATGAGTCGCTCTCAACGTTTAAATGAAATACAAATTAATAAAAATAATTTATATTTTATATAATTAAAAGAAAATTTATTTATATATTAAAAATATATTTAAACTCTATTATAAACGCGGATACGTGTCCAAAGTAATGAATATTATTTATTTTTTAGTCGATATATGTTTATATTCAAATTAATTCGCATACTAAATGCAAATATAAATATAGGTAAAAATTATTTCGCAATAAATTTAGAAAACGCGTAATAGTAATTATTTTTTATTTAATTCATTTGGTTATAAATCCGTGGCAAATTTAAAGGAATGTGGCATATTTTATAATTTTTATTTGTGCTGCAGCTTCACTTATAATAAATAAACAAGATCATAGGTTCAGAACAATATTAAATATAGTGTGTATTTGTAAAAAAAGCAAATGTATATTTTAAAGTGTTTTAAGCATTGCACAATGAACCAAAATTATAATTATTATTTTTTCGGAGACGTCTGTGTCACCCACGGGCCCTTATGCATTCAGCTACCCGTTTTCTCATCTTCTTCTTTTGGCATCATAACTTTAGATGGGTCTTTGCTTGTCTAACTATATCCTTCCATTCAGTTTTCTCTTGAGCCCTTCTTTTCCATTGTCTTACATTCGTAGTTTTCAGGTCGCCTTCCACATCATTCAACCATCTCGTTCTGGGTCTTTCTTGTTTTCGTCTTCCTATCGACTCTTTTTCATGGTTCACTATCAATTTTCTTGAACACTTCCATTAGTTGTTGCTTGCTCCTACTAATGATAGCTGTATCAACTGCATATGCAGTATTTGTACTGATTTGGTATTTACATGGCCGGCTACATTCGATTTTCTGATGATCGTCTTAAGAACTAGGTTAAACAGCATTGTTGATAGTGCATCGTCTCGCTGTCTCAGTCCTACATTGATGTTAAATAGGGGAGTCAGTTTTCCATCTACGCTAACTACGGCTTTTAAAATCTGCAACGTCATTTTTCAGCATTTTGTTTCTATCTATTTTCTTACATATTATATAGTTCTTTCGTATTCCTAAGCTTTTCCTTGAATCGTTCTTCTTCTTCTTATTGCATTGTCTCCTTAGAGCGCAAAGCCTTATTCCTTCTTATTGCGCCAAATAGTAATTGTAGCTTTGAAAACTGCTGCACAAAATATTTTTGTGGATGAGCTCTGAACTTTACCTTCCAATATGATTTGGAGTAATTAATATCTTTCACCTCTCAACAAATGACCCAAGTATTGTATTTTTCTTTCTTTAATTATCCTGAGTAATTCTTTTTGTTTACTTATGCGCTGAAATACCTCACCATCGGTAACTTTGTGTATCCATGGAATTCGCAGCATCTGTCTGTATATACACATTTCAAAGGCAGCTATTCTTTTTTCTGTTTCAGAGTCCATTGTCCAACTTTCACAGCCATACAGCAAAACAGAGAAAACGACACATCTGATTATTTGAACTCTGAGCTCTAGACTAAGGGCTGATCTTGTAAAAAATGCTTTCATGCTCATGAGTGTTTTCCTCGCTTGTTCGATTCTTGATAGGATTTCTTTTTTTGGATAACACTGGCTGTTGATATTTGCTCCCAAATATTTTATGGAAGTTACCTGTTCTATTATTTGTTCCTTGGCATACAAATGTACATTTGTTGGTATCTTTCAAAATACTAGAATTTTAGTTTTGGAAATATTTATGTAAACCGAACATTTCGCTATGATGAACTACCGCATTTGTTATATTTTGAAGTTCTTGTGCGTTGCTTGTTATTAGGGCAGTATCATCAGCGTACCTCATATTGTCTATACAGGTTCCGTTAATCCTTGTTCCACCTTGAATCTCGTCTAATGCTTTTCTAAATATAGATTCCGAATACAGATTAAATAATAGGGGTGATAAGACGCAACCTTGTCGAACTCCTCGTCGGATTCGTATATCTTCGGATTTTGTGTTCCATTTCAATTGTTGCCGTTTGGTGCTAATATAGTTCTGAGATAATTCGCAAGTCTTGTTCGTCAATTCCAGTTGTTCTCCGAATTTCAATCATCTTTTGATGGATAACGCAGTCAAATGTTTTTCAATAATCAATAAATTTTTTTGAACCTATTCTCTATCCTTCCATTGTTGGATGTAGGTCTCCCCCAGTTCTCTCCATCTTTCCCTATCTTGAGCTGTTCTCTGCCATGTGGGACCTCCTTGTTTCCTGATGTCATCTTTTCACCTCCTCTGTGGTCTGCCTCTTGATCTCTTTGCATTGTATGGACCCCACTTTCCGATGGCATTGTTCCATCGTCCGTCTTGGAGACGTTCATTGTGTCCAGCCCATTTCCATTTCAGTTTTGCTGCTTGTTCTATCGCGTCTACTGTCTTTGTTCTGGTTCTAATCCAATAGTTACGTTTTCTATCTTTAAGTGATATACCCAACATTTGTCTCTCCATCGCTCTTTGTGCCTTCTGCATCGTTGTGTTAACACATTTAAGGCAAAAAGAGCTTCTCGTGTTCTCAGTCCATTTTGAAATCCGAATTGAGTGTCACTCATCTGAAATTCACACTTCTTGTAAATTCGTCTATGAATGATTCTGAGAAAACTTTTAAGGACATTTAGACTTTCCGTGTCTACCTGTCATTTCTTTCACTTTTTTATGGACATTAAAGGTATCGCATCTTTTCTGAAGTAGTTCAATTTTTAGGCATTTGGTTGACATCCAGTTTTCTTTAGCTCCTCTGCACTTTTTCTAATGATTTTATTGACTCGTTTGTATTCTATTGGGTTTGTTTTATGTTTTCATTTTACGTCCATAAGGTCTATGATCTGTTGCGTTTTCCATTCTTGTTTTTTGGTGGTTTTTGTGAATCTGATGTCGTCTTATTGTATCTTTGCTATTTTCGTTTTTAGAGCAGTCCATGTTACTACTTTAACGTCTGTCTGTACCAAGTTCTCTACCGTTTCTATTTCTTTCTCAACCTTGATACTTAAGAAACCTTTTTAGTCTAAAATCGTTCTAGATCGTTCTAGATCATTTTAGATCGTTCTAGATCGTTCTAGATCGTTCTAAATCGTTCTAGATCGTTCTAGATCGTTCTAAATCGTTCTAGATCGTTCTAGATTGTATAGAATCGTTCTTAGTACGAATATATTGTCTGTAGTGGTTCTATTTGATCTAAATCCATTTTGATAATTATCGAATATATTCTCGGAGTCTTCTAAAAATCTGTTGTAAATAATACCAGAAATAAGTCTTCTGCCCATTCCTCCGGCATTGGCTGATTGGTCCATATTAGTATTATTAGATAATCCTCCATGTTTTAATAATTCTGCCGAAATTTCGTCCGTTCTTGGCACTTTATATTGCTTTTTAGTTTCTTTATTATCTGAACCACTTTTTCATAACTCGGATTTTCAATGTACTGCTGCTGGATTTTCAATGTTTTCTTCGAAATAGTCTTTATATTCACAAAGAAACTAAATTCCTGTAGTTGGTACACCATGTATCACAAACATTTTTATTTAAAAAATTCCTTTGAATAATATATTAATTCTTTTAAATATATCTGATAAAACATTAAACTCAGGAAACCGGAGAAAAAAGTTAAAACCACCAAAATTAACATCAAAAACCTAAAAGACGACAACTGCCAACAGCAACTAAACGCAGAGATAAATAAATTAACTGAAGGAAGCGTTGAATGGGCAGATATGAAAAAAGCCATACTAAAAGCGGGAAAGGAGGTCCTAGGCGAAGAAGAGAAAATAACTAAAAAAGACTGGATGACACCGGAAATAGTTGAGCTAATAACTGAAAAAAGAAAATACAAAAATAAAGATGAAAATAAATATAAAACCATCAAGAATAAAATCAAATATGAAATCAAAAAGGCTAAGGAGGAATGGATGAACAAAGAATGCCAGGAATTGGAAGAACTCAGCAACAAACATGACACCTCAAACTTACATAAAAAAATGAAAGAACTTACAGGCAACACCAGACAAAGAAGAACACTCATAACAAGAGATAATAATGGAGAAATACTTACTGAAGAGAGCAAAATAAAGGAAGTATGGGAACAATATATAATCCATCTTTTCCATGACGAGAGAGAAAATGAACAAGATATAGGTGAAGAAAAACAATACCTACAAATTTTACCCTCAGAAGTAAAGAATGCCCTACAGAATGCAAAACAAGGAAAAGCACCGGGTCCTGATCAAATTCCAGTTGAACTGTTAAAAGCCTTAGATGACGGTAATATAAAGAGACTCACCCGAATTCTCAACCACATATATGTAGAGGGCAACATCCCGGAAGAATGGCTTAAATCGATATTTTTACCTCTACCAAAAAACAACAATCCCAAATCATGTAATGACTATAGATTGATAAGCCTAATGTGCCACCCTTTAAAGATTCTCTTGAAAATTGTTCAAAACCGAATTTATAAGAAATGTGAGGAGCAGATAGATGAAACTCAGTTTGGCTTCAGAGGAGGCATGGGTACAAGAGAGGCATTATTTGCGTTGACGGTACTCTTGCAGAAATGTCGGGAATATAACAAGATGCATATGTATGCTTCATAGACTTTAGGAAGGCCTTTGACCGAGTGCAGCATATGAAGTTAATAAATGAATTAAAAAACATCAATTTAGACAAAAAAGACATTGAGTTTATTAAGGCTATATACTGGAACCAGAAAGCAGTAGTAAAGGTGAACGATATAGAAACAAATAATATACCGATTGCGAGAGGGGTTAGGCAAGGATGCGTCTTGTCTCCGACGCTTTTCAACGTGTACTCACAGGTCATATTCAGAAAAGCCTTATGGGAAAGAAAAGAGGGAATAAGAATTGGTGGAGAAATCATAAACACCATGAGATTTGCAGATGACACGGTAATTATGGCTGAGAGTATAGAAGATCTACAAACTTTACTAGATGCAATAAATAGTGAATGCATTCAAATGGGACTTTACATCAACACAGATAAGACCAAATTTATGATAGTATCAAGGAGTCCAATAAATATTGAACAACTAACTCTTGGTGGACAGCAAATAGAGAGAGTGACAAAATATAAATATCTGGGAGCTTACATCAACACAGAATTAGATCCAGACCAAGAGATCCGGGTACGAATAGAAATGGCAAGGGCAGCGTTCTTAAAATTCAAACAATTGTTCTGTGACAAAAATCTGAATATTGCGCTGAGACTAAGGTTTGTTGAATGTTACGTCTGGTCGCAACTATTGTACGGGGTAGAAACATGGACACTAAAAGCGCAAATAGTTAAAAAGATTGAAGCCTTTGAACTTTGGATATACCGGAGAATGTTGAGAATCCCATGGACTGCCAGGGTCACCAATGAGGAAGTGCTGAGAAGAATGGGTCGAGACAAAAAATTGTTGAGAACGATAAAAGTACGCAAGACTGCATACCTTGGACACATACTAAGAAATAATAAATATAGTCTTCTGCAGGTCATCATGCAGGGTAGAGTCGATGGCAAAAAGGGAATAGGTAGAAAGAGGAAGTCATGGCTGCGAAATATTCGAGACTGGACAAACATGACTGTAGACGAATTATTCCACGTTGCAAAAGATAGAGAAGCCTTTAAAAATGTGGTCGCCAACCTCCGTTAATGGGGACGGCATAGGAAGAAGAAGATATCTGATAGAGATAGAAGAGAGCAGACAAGATTCGATACGAGAAGCATTACTCTAATAGTATGCTTTTGGAATCGTTGTCTTTTCGGGTAATATACATCCACATATTTTTAAGAAATAGGTACATGAGAATCATCTTAATCTAAATTTTACTTACCAGCTGTATCTATCAACCTTATATAGTAGACACTATGAGTATCCGACTCCGCTACATAGATGTCGCCATTAGGTGCAAACGCCATTGCCAAAACTGTACCTAAAACATTTTCGCTGACTTTGGTGCTATTTTCCTCACGGTGACAATGTAGTGGAGTGCCGGCTACTACTTTTACTTTCAAATCTACGGTTAATTTGAAGATCAGTCTATCGTCGATGAAATGCAAAGAACCGTCGAGAGGACTAAGAGCAAGTCCAGTTGGCCACTGAAGTTGAACCTATAAGGAAATACGGAAAATAACAATAATACAATAATAGTAATAAAAGGAACAAAAATTTGTAAAGAACACATAAATTAAAAATGTAGTACGTACAATGTTTTTCTTTACTTTTCAAAGTTCAATCTCCCATATTCCCGCAGAGTTTATCATGCAATGAAACTACTTAACTGGAAGCAATTTCAATGCTTGTATCAATACAAAAATATATCTTTATCTTCACCGTGGAATATAATAGTTCCAACAGTCAATTGCAGTCTATTACAATATCAAAAAATAGCACTAACCCTACTCTTATTATACAACTCTTCAGAGATCTAATTAACTCCCACTCCGATTACACATTACTTCAATTATATTAACAGGAGAACTCTATGTAATTTACCAAGCGTTACTACTCGCAAATGCAAATAAGATGAACCAAATATTATTCGTAACAGATTTTATGTCATCACTACAAATAATCTGGAAAATATTCACGCAGCATCCATTAGCTTTACTAATAAAGGAAGAACTTAATAAATTGCATACAAAAGATACAAGCCTCAAGTTTCTCTGGGTCCCATCACATGTTTAGAATAGCAGGTAACGACGCAGCAGACAAAAATGCCAATGAAGTTTTAAACGACAACAGTATCCCCAGTCACCCCAATCTGTAAGTATGGATCTAAAAAGCTACTTAACAAAGTACCTGTTTGAGAAGTATAAAGAACTAGTTAATAATAAATATGTAATATCTTTCATAAAAATAGGTAGGCTTAGATCTGCTGGACATGTGCTAAGAGCAAATAAAAATTACCCAGCCAGATGAACCCCATTAGCGGCACCAGTAGGAAATAGGAGTAGAGGTGCACCAACATTGAGATGGAGGAATGGTGTGGACGAGGAAGTGAGGAAGATCGGTTGGCGATGAACATAAACGACTGGCAAAATAGATTGGGGAAGGTCGATGATGATACATAATTAAAAACCCCTTTAAAGGTTACAATAATAAAATTTGGGGTAACTCACCATGTAAGGTTAGATTTTTTTTTCGGCTAACCTGATTGGATTCATAGTCGAATTATTTATTACATCCCTTTCATCTGATCCAGTATTTGTTAAATTTACCCTCAAGTATTTATATTAATATTCATTTGTTTGTTTTATTGAGTATTTAAATTGATTAGTTTTTATAATTATTTGTAATGCTATATAAATTTAAACAAGACATTTTTTTAGCATTCTTAAAAAATAAGTTAACATATAACTCGATAATCGTTAATAAAATGTACAAAATAAGGATTTAAGTGATATTAAATTAATCATACTAATCTGTAACATGCAATAAATCATTTGAATGTCAAACGTGACTGGCAATTTCCTTTCCAAACACAAAGAAAATATATTACTGTTAACAACCGTGAGAAAAGGAGTTGGAATGGAGAGTAGCAGTTATTTTAATTTTCTAGCAACTCCTTCTTTTGTGAATTATTACAGTCACGACGCTTTTTCAACACAAAGGGTTTTAGTAATGTTCTCATTTTAGTAGTTTCGCCTAAACTTTTTTAGTTATTGTCTTAATGTGCATAAATTCATTTCAAACGTTTAATTTTATCCTGAGGTTTGTAAAATGTTTCTTTTAATTGCAAATGTGGATGTATGTAACATTTTGTTATTTTATGGAATTACGGATTAATAATAGAAACAAATTATACTCGTCGGTTCATTTCTAGAACAGTAAATAAACGTTTTTACTTTGCCCTTTTTAACTTTAAAGGTAATGGGTCATCATAGAAAAGCTTTTGCAAACAGTAAAGGTTAAAAACTAGCAACACCATTGTAGTAACTGACATAATTATTATAAATAAGACATAAATCAGTCAGTTTTTATACCTTTAAATTATAGTAGTAGTAGGTGTAGTAGGAGTAGTCCCAATTTATTTTATACGTAATGTCCGGTTTCTAGCGTCCTGCACCTTCTGGTTTCAGTCTCCATTCACGTCTATCGACCCAGTCACCTGGTCGTAGATCTCTCCTTGATATTGCCTTCTATACTCCATTAAGCCATGTTATTTTCGGCTTTCCTCGTATTTTCAATCAGGTAGCTATCAATCCAATATTATATTCGGTAGGCGATGATCTATCATATGTCTGTACTAAATAACCTGTTTTTGCTGTATTTCTTCGATGATCGTGGGTGTTCCGTCCGTGATTTGTTACGTGCATCATTATTGACATACTTGCTGATCTGCGTAAATATCGATTTCCAGAACAAGGAGTTTTTAAAAATGAAATTCCTGTAATTGGCTGTATACTATTGTATCATAAAAAGTTTTATTTAAAAAAATCCTTTATAAAAGCTATATATATATATCTATATCTATATATATATATATATATATATATATATATATATATATATATATATATATATATATATATTCTGAAATTACCCTTTCAGGTTACATCACAGAAAGTTTTTGGATCAATAAATTTATCATCAGTGTAGTTACTAGGTACACATGAGTAAAGCCACTAAATATGTGGGTAAAAACTAATTAAATGATGTTAATTAATACATATTTGTTGCTAAATTTAAATGATGTTGTAGTCTTAAACCTATTAAGGACCCAACCTTCTCTTGGGTTGGCAACCCCCTGGAAGTCTTGCGTTGCCACGATGTAATTCTGTTTAAAACTACATCATTTAAATTTCATAACAAATATGTATTAACTAACATCATTTAAAGGGCTTTTACCCTCATATTTAGGGGCTTTCCTTATGTATACCTGGTAACTGCACTGATGATGGACATATTAGTCCGAAAACGTTTTGTGATGTAACCCGAAAGGGCAATTTTAGAATATATATATATATATATAGCTTTTATACAGGATTTTTTTAAATAAAAGTTTTTAAAAAGTTTTTGTTCTGTTCTCTTGTTGAGTACTCAGGTTTAGCATCCATAAAGTACAATGCTTTTAAAAATGCTGTTATACAGCTTTACTATTCTGCTACAGCTGTTCTATTTCTGTTCTATTACAGCTGTTATCTATTCTGTATAAAGGTAAATAAAGGTAAAGGTAAATAATAATAGATGGGTTGGTCTATCCCTAGCCATTTTTTTTTTCATTTAGTTGGGTTAAAGTGCAGATGTAGTCGATGTACGATCGTCCAGCTCGAAATCCTGCTTGATGTTCCAGCTCATGTGATTCATATTCGTTATCGACTAGAGTTTTCCTAACTTTTTCGTACCATCTACTGTTCCTTGTGATCCATAGGCTCTTTTACTTTTCATGGTTTTTCAGTTTTCAAGTTTGGCAGTTAGGTCGTTCCAACGACGACCTCAATTCAATTATTTTCTTTATATTATCTGTCCTTTCAATCAGACGTATATCTTCCTCTTCTTCTTCTATTTTTTGATTAGTAAATTGCCTGTTTTTCTTGGACCTCACCTCATACCCTCGTGAAATATAATCCTTCAATCTTTTCTGCGAACAACCTGTGCTTCTTCTTCCAACTGGCGGCTAATCCCAAACTATTCTAACTACTTTGTTTTCTGCCATTCTACTGATATGCATGGAGCACAGATATCCATGAACTAAAATCAATGCTACAAGATTTAAATCACAAATCGAATCAAATAGGATTAAAAATGAATCTCGACAAAACAAAGATATTAAGCAACAGCCTAGAAAACATCACGATAGATAACATCAATGTAGAAAAGGTAGAACAATATATATATCTAGGACATGCAATTAAAAACGAAAAGGAAAATCAAACCCTAGAAATTAAAAGAAGGACACAATTATCATGGGCTGCTTTTGGGAAGTTGAGCTTCATTTTAAAAGACAGAAAAATCCCAATACACTTAAAACGAAAAACCTATGACACTTGTATACTACCAGTTGCAACTTATGGATTGGAAACTATGGCAATAACAAGAAAAATGGCAGAACAATTAAGAGTAACTCAACGGGCCATGGAGAGGGCCATGTTAAATATAAGCCTCAGAGACAAAATTCCTAACACCGAAATACGTCGAAGAACTAAAGTAACCGACATCATGGAAAAAATAGCGACATTGAGATGGCAATGGGTAGCACATGTAGCAAGACAAGACACCAACAGATGGTCTCATAAAGTGACATTCTGGAGACCTCGAGAAACAAAAAGAAGCGTGGGAAGACCCAAAAAGAGATGGATAGACGATATAACAGCTGTAGCTGGAAAGCAGTGGATGAGAATTGCAAAAGATAGGGAAGCGTGGAAACAATTGGAGGAGGCCTATGTCCAACAATGGATGAATGAAGGCTGAAGAAGAAGACTGATATGGCTATTCCATCTCCTTTTCTTCCTTGCCTTCCCTTTATTAATGTTATTTATTCTGCACATGTCTCTAACCTCATTACTCCTTGTTCTCCAAACATCTTCATTTGTCTCCAAACATCTTCTTGTCGTACTTGTGTGTGTTCTTGTTTCTGCGGTATATGTCATGACAGGTCGTATTACAAACTTGTATGTATATTCGCGCTTTTGTTACCATTTTTAAGTGTCTGTTTCTCCGTATTGTTTTGTAAATAGTCAGGCATTCTGCTGCTCTGCTTGCTTTTGCCACTTATTCTCTTACTTTATTTTCATTTTTATTGTCGCTCGATAATTTTTTTCCAAGAGTTTTACTATCCTTTGCTTTTCAATTTCAAGTTTTTACCTTAGTTGTTCTTTTGCTATTACTAAGTTTTTCATTTGATATGACGGAATTTTCATGCTAAATTTCTTAGCTTTGGTATTAAACGGGTGTTGCATTCGTTGTGATGGAATCATCTTCATCCTCTGATTGTCTGATTCCAGTTGTAATGTCTATCGGTTTAGTCGTTTCTGTTTTTCTTTTACTTTTTTACCGAACTTTCATTTCGGTTCTGTTTCTTGCATATATATTCTCTAAAATTTATATGATATCCGATGGTATTTGTCTGTTCTATAGCAGGTTTATCGTATTTAGTCATACTACTTGTTAATCATTCCTTCGGTTCTCTTGAAGACATAGGAATATTATTAAACCTGAGGTACATTATTAAACATTGTGGCTAATTGTCGTATAAGTTGTGTTATATCATAAGCATGGTGGATGTATATCTTGAATCCACTTATTTTTAGGTATCTGCTTTGTAAGTTATTTTCGCAATTTTTTTATTTTTTTAAGCTAATTTATTTAGCCTATCTTGTTTTATATTATTTTCTTTTGAATCTTATGTTTGTTCTAAGTACTTATAATTTAATTACATGCTACATTTTTCCATAACGTTTTTTTAATTTTGTGCATTTATTTGTAATTATTGTAATTGGGGGTTTGATTCTTTTTATTTTAGTACCCTGACCGATTATCTAACGTTGGCCACCACATCGACAATAATAACTTTTTTTAGGGCAGCTTGAAACATATAAGTGAATGTTTCTTGATACCACTCTCGAAGATTTCGGAGCAGTCTTTTTTCATCTTGGGCCCCATCTTCCAAGAATCGACTTAAAGAATACTTTGTTAGATTTAGTGCATCCTGTGGTATTGGATATCTTCTGCGTCCTTTATGTGCTCGATAAAATGGCTTGCGTTCTTAACGTAAAAGTCCGCTTCTGCGCATAGCTGTAGCTGGTCAACTAGAAATTTTGCCTTTGTGTTTTGCAACCGTGATCCTATAGAGCTAACTATTGGTTATAAGGGTAATACTGCCTTATGTAACTTAAGTAAACCATATAGTTTTGAGTATCTTGACAGCTTTTCTCGTAAAATGAGCTACAATTGTACACAATAATAGAAATTGAAAAAAGGTCACAATGTTTCAATAAAAGAGGTGACGACATCCAGATTCCTTCTACATGGAGACCTCTCATAAAGAAAATATCGTCCGCTCCACCCTGTAATCAAAATCCCGTCGTCAGAAACGTTCGCGATAACCCCACGTCAACCAACTCCAAACAAACCACGTCACCATCGACGGTATAAATGAATCGTCCGCAGTTACCAGTAGCAGTAGTGCAGTGATTAGTGATCCGTGTAGTAGTATACGGGAGCTTGGGAGAATGAGATCTCGGAAGCCCCGAAAAAGACATAAGAGAGAATGACGAAAGCTCGGGGAAGTAATTTTTGTAATAGTATTAACCTTAGCATTAGGTTAAATTGTACTAATCGCGGAAATATCTTTTCGAATATATATATATATATATATATATATATATATATATATATATATATATATATATATATATATATATATATATATATATATATCATCATCATCATCATCATGTGCAGCCTTATCAACCGTTTCCAATTACGGTGCAGCCTCCCTTATTTCAATGTTATTCTATGTTCTTATTATTATTCGACGATGTCTTAGTTATACGTTGTTCTAATAATTTGTTCTAATAATATATATATATATATATATATATATATATAATTTATATAATTTAAATTATATTTAAACATCGATAATTAAAAATGCTTTACTTGGTGTATTTCCTGTTAATAATTTAAAATTTGAGGTATTAGAAAATGCGATACGTTGAAACGAATAGTTTGATTTTAGCACGAATTTTAGAAAACCATTAAAGCTAAATCTAAATATATAAAGAATATAAGTTAGAAAATATATATAACTACCTGAGTTGCTTCCACAGCTCCCTTACAAGGAATCGGTGTCCACCTATTATGGTGCCCGTGATTTCCAATTAAAGTGTGGATAATTCCTTTGGGATCAACTGCTCTGATATTCGTTCCATCGGCAATGTACATAGTACCATCAACGGCAATTGCTATACCTTTCGGATGTGCCAATCGGGCGTGTTTAGCAGGTCCTTCATCTCCGCAAGCAGATTCGTCTCCGGGAATGCACCTTTCACCGTTTCCAACGACCTGAAAATATATTATTACAATTATTAAAAATACCATTCTTATAAAAATTCATAAATTATGGATTTGGATATGAATATGATATAATGTCTAAATATTTTTTTAATTTTAATTTTTTTTGATTAAATTTACTTGCGATTTGAGATCAATTTTACTTTACGTAACTTTTCAGCTATACTTATATTATAAATTATACTTAATTCCTTTTTTTTTGTGTTCATAATGGAAAGCATTAAATATTAAAAGCTTTCAATTTACTAATTTTAAGACATCTTAAGACTCTTAGTTTTACGTATAAAGATTTATTTTAGGAACAAAAAAAACACACACAATAGACATGGATAAACTGTATTATAATTTTCCATAAATGGTTAGTGGAACATGTTTAGTTGTGAGCAGTTTTTTTAGCAACTCGCCATAGACTAGTAAAAGGGTAACATTTATTTTAAAAGCGATTAAAAAGGAAAGATATTGATAGCAAAATATTTTTCACAAATTAATAAAAACATTCTTAAAGAACATGTTAGTGAATACTAACATACACAAGATAAGACTTGAAGACTAATAATATTGATAAAGAAGGATCCCACAATGACACGAACAGGAAAATCAGCAGATACTTGCCTCTAAACAAGAAGCAGAAGCAGAAGATACATTTGAAAAAAAAAATCTAATTTTTTTGTATTAAACTACGATTGCTTAGTAAAATCACATTATTTTAAGCCTATTGATTAAACTAGAGATATCGTTTCCAGATTTGACTGGAAAGGATGTGGCCTCATAGGGTTTCAGATATAATCCCGCCGTTAATAATACTTCAATCAAATATCTTAACTTGTGGTTCCTCTCATACTGAGCAAGGTTACTATTACAATGACGACTCATCAGTAGGGTACAACTAACCTGTCTTCAGACGGTCGAAACCCAGTCCACGTTCCCTGTCTGTGTCGATATGGGTACCATCAGACCTTTTGCCCTACTTGCGATTTTACACCGGAATTTTTCGTTGACAGATCTACTGTCCTAGTCAAACTCGCAGTGTTGTCGTCAGAGCGGCCAATCACAGCGAAAATTGTCACTCTGGTCAGCCAATAACAAACAATTTTATTAACTATGTTCTTATTGGCCTTCCAACGGAAGATGGCTCAAGAAATGCTTAAAAACGCAACGCATCTTCCGATCGGGATTAAGTCGGTCTACATCTTGACCTCAGCTGGACCTCGTTGGTCGAGTAGCCTTTTTCAATTATTCTGCGTTTTATTATCACCTAAATAAATATTTCGTCAATTTAAGAAGACTTCCCTTCAAAGACGATTCCACAAGCTCATTAGTGTTCGAATAATCACAAAGCCTTGCAGCTACGATATTATTCAAGCCAACAAGCAGTATAGAAACCGGCGTTGTCGAGGTTATCTATCTTTTGTCGAGGTAAAGAAAAGTGTGGCAACGGACTTATAATTACCTCGCGAAAGCCAGCTAACAGCTCGGAGAGAACGCTTCCTGGAGAGATAGACATCGATCTTTGAAATAGGCGAATACAGGTTGTCTTAAAGCTATTTCAGATCGTGTCTAACTGACACAGCGTTCCACTAGACCACCGACGGTTAGGAGTAAATAAAAGCCCCAGGTGGACTTAGAATTACTCCTCAATCGGTGGCCAAGCTGAAGTAGCACTTCGTCGCCAAACCATTCGGCAGAAATAAATAAAAGTCCCCACGGGACTTGAGATTATTTCGCGAGAGGTGGCGGTACGGAGTGAGGGGCTGTCCAAGAGTCAACAGTCTGTCGACGTTCCTAGAAGAGTGTGAATTTGGCCACACGTTGAGGTTTGAAAGGCCGGCATTTCTGTGAGATTCAAGGCATCCACCGTGCTCAGAATACTAGAAAATTATTTATGTAAGATAACTATAAATATATATATATATATATATATATATATATTTATAATATATATATATATATATATATATATATATATATATAGATATATATATATATATATATATATATATATATATATATATATGTATATATATATATATATATATATATATATATACAATTCAGCAATTCAGTAAGAAACTCGAACTGTTAAAGTATTCTGCATTGGCGGTGGCACCTTGCTGACCACAACCGACCGTACGACAGCCTGTGTCGCCTGAAGTGACCAATCACGACGCAGATTGTCACTTTGGCCGGCCAATCGCAAACAGTTTTAACATTAACTGCGTTGTCATGGGCCTCTCGGCGAAAGATTGCTGCGAAATTGCAAACACGAAGTGTATAAAAAGGCAGCACATCTTCTGATCGGGATCTAGTCGTCTTACACTACTAGCCCCGCTAGACCTTGTTGGCCGAGTGCTATTTGAAAATTCAACGTTAATTATTATTACCCAATATTGAACCTTTGCGAAGACTTCGCTTTGAAGAAGAGTCCGAAATCTTTTTACAGTGCATACGAACGAAGTCTATAAGCATTCACTAGAAGGTGTAGGAGCTGGAGTAGCGACTGTTGGTCATTTTTTCGTCGAGGTGAAGAAAGTTTAATAGTACAGTTGTCACCTCCTGAAAAAAATTGTAGACTCGGAGTGAACATTCCCTGACTGGGTAGCATCGATCTTTGAGATAGGAAAGACAGGTTGCTTTATATTTATTTCAGATCGTGCTGAACTGGCACAGCGTTCCGCTGTTCTACCGACGGTTAGGATTGAATAAAAGCCCCTAGTGGACTTTGAATCACTCCTCGGTGGCCGAGTCGAAGTCGCACTTCGTCGTTAGAAACCTTCTCGACGGAAATAATCAACGTTTTTACAAGACATAAGATTGTTTCCGCGGAGGTAACGTGCGAGGTGTAGCACCAACATTAGAGTCGCCACTCCGATGGTGTTCTTACACACACCTTGTGGGATGTGTGCTCGACCACACGTCGAAACGTGAAGGGCTGGCATCTCTGTGAAATCTAAAGCGTACACTGCAATTAGAATACTCATATTCAATACATGTAAGAAAATAATACACCGTCAAGTAAAACACTATCGAACTGTTAAAGTATTCTAAGTTGTCCGTGGGATTTTGAGGACTATAGAGCTACCAGTGAACTTCACGTGGAGTGTACGCATCGGGTACGCATCATTACCACGAGGTCAAGGATGGAGTCGAGAAACCTTAGATCCTCTTCTAGAGCGGCGGTCGCAGATCATCCAGATATGGAGAATACCTCCGTGGATGCTACGGCCGTACGATACCTGGCAGTATCATCGAATCGGATTAAAGAGTTGACGCTTGAAACGAATGCCATTAACGCTAGCCGAATATCTGGAAGGTAAGCCTTATCAGAACCATGAAACCTACAAACGGTACAATAAAAAGAAACTTCACTCAGCATTATTGGCTCAAGAATACCATTAACAAATTAATTCGAAATTTACGTCTCCAGAGTCAGCAGGTTTTCGGAAATAGTTACAATACAATAGATCCTATCTAAACACGAACGTTACTATAAAGACAATATAATAAACATGGAAGTACATCTTTTTTTTTTGAAAATTGCAAAAAGTACATTTTTTAATGTATATACACAGGTTAGTTCATAACAATGAAAAATAAATGGAGACGGGCCTGAAATATCGCAAAGATGAACAATATTAGATAGCGAAAAATGAATGAATACTACAAAAAAACCGAGACACCTGTAACCACATGAAGGAGAATGATTAAGTAAATAAGGGAAATAACCAAGAAGAAGAAATCGACAATTACGCATACAAAGGTACAGTTAGTTGTTGATGAACACTTCCACTATTATTAGTAATTGTCTAAACTTTCTTAGTAAATTACAATATTCAGGATGTAAATCGCCCGGAATTATCAATTCGTTTAAATGTGTGTCAAACATAGGAATCGCCTACTAGGAAGAACCAACACCACGCAACTTTAGCATTTCCGAATGTTGTCAAGAAATGGTTGATGAGTATTCTTAAAAAAGTATCTTGCTGTGATAAATGTCAACAATGTTCGGCTTTGACCTGTACAAAAATGAGAATCTGCTGGATAATCTGCGTTCTTCTTAGGTGACGCACACTATTTAATATATATGCAATAACACCATATGTTTCTGGTTTATACTTGAATAAGGCTTTATGATTCACAACATGTAGATGTTAATGCAGATAATACATTTAATGCCAAAATTTTTAACCAAAAATACATCTAACGTACCGGTTCACTATTGATGCTGGGGTCTTGAATTGGATCAAGCATCAATACCTTCAGAATTTGGTGTTTTTCTGGATCAGATACATAGAGATGCCCATCAGCAGGTGAAACCGTTAGGTAGTATTGATATGCAACCTGTGTAGCTCTGAAAAAAATAAATTTATTGGTAAATTCAGTTCTTACTTAAAATATTGTTGCTTTTATAATAAATTCGTTTCCTAACAAATTAGATTATATTTTTATATTATATTATATTTTTTATCACCAACCGTCATTAAAGTAACACTTTATTGTACTGAAAGAACAAGAACTTTATCTGCTGCAAATATTAATCGAGTTGACTGAAATTGAATGTCAGTGGTCGATGACAGTAATCGATTATTTATTTAACTGAATTTAAATTTTGTCTTATCCTAATTATTAAAAATATTGTACAAAAATCACGTTGTTATAAATTAAATGCATATCAAAAAGTGAAATTCTGTAGTATTTTGTAATTATATTCATATAAAATAAAATCAAAACTTAAATTTAATTTACCGATTTAGTTATTATTCAGTATTGATAACTATCGATTAAAAATCAAAAGCCGCCATCATACAAAAAGGCATCTGTTACCAATGTCATAGGCAATTTTTATTTTGTCTAAAATTAAAAGCTGTTAGTGATAATATTAATACCGATGTCAACGTTAACGTTGATAAAACATTTTTAATTCAAGCACCTTCCACTTCAGGAATTAATTTTTCTAACATGTAAAGTTGTTAATCGGTATTTAATATAACACAACATAAATAAAACTGTTGTATTTATGACCATATATTTTTTGTATCATCATCATCATCAACTAGCCTCTAACGTTCACTGCTGAACATAGGCCTCTCGCATGCTTTTCCACTTAGTTCGATTTTGCGCCATCTGAATCCAATTTGTAGTCACTCTTTTTATGTCATTTGTCCATCTCGTTGGGGGTCGACCTCTATTTCTGTTAGCTTGTATTCGGGGTCTCCATTCCAAAATTCTTTTTGTCCACCGGTCATCAACTGATCTTGCTACATGACCTGCCTAGTTCCACTTTAGTGTTGTTATCCTTTCAATAACGTCTGCTACTCCTGATCTTTTGCGTATAGTAGCATTGGGTATTCTATCACGTAGAGAAATCCGTAACATTATTCTCTCCATTGCCCTTTCCGCAACTTGTAGTTTACTCACTGTTGTTCTTGTGAGTGTTAGGGTTTCTGCACCGTAGGTCATCACTGGCAAAATACACTGATTAAATACTTTTCTTTTCAGACACATTGAAATCTTAGACCTAAAAATATCCTTCATCTTTCCAAATGCAGCCCAAGCAAGCTTTATTCTTCTTTTCAGCTCGATTGTTTGGTTGTCTCGACTTATTCTTATCTTATGGCCCAAGTATTTATAGGAGTCAACTGGCTCAATATCTTTGTCTTCTACTGAGATGTTTTTGTTGTGGACTAAATTTGTCATAAATTGTGTTCTTGAAAAATTAATTTTAAGACCAAGTCTTTTTGTAGCAGTATGGAGTTCTTGGAGCATTATCTGTGCCTGATCAAAGCTGTCTGCAATAAGAACGATCGTTCTTATCGTCGTTCTTATTTTTTGGATGTTTGTGCAATAAAAAGATTACACAAAATATGACTATTTGTTAATGTTTTTTATGATCGACAACAAAACTCGTCTGTTAATCGTCTCGCTCTCTTCGCTCTCTCTGCTCGTAAAATCAGACTCGTTGGATAAAGAGTTACTTTACCGACTTGGTATAATAAATAACTATTATTGGAAAAAAGGACGCATGTAAACTAGATCTGATAAAATATATCGTAATTCTCTTATGGATGGAATGTTTAATGAATTAAGTCAACAGTGCACAGTAAGCTGTTGATCCAATTTATCTTTATAATATACATTTTCCTATATTCCTTTTGGATAACTCTTTATCGAACGAGTTTGATATTACGAACAGAGCGAGCTAAGCGAGCGACGCGAGTAACAGATTACATTGTAATCGAAGGAAGATGGTCACAATATATTATATCATGCTATCATATATTTTGGAACATTATTGTTGTAGTGAATAATCTGCACAAAGATGAATTGTCATGTAACACATATTTTTCAGAGGATGTGCTGGTATGTTCACTTTTTCAAGTACAGTTTATTTTTGCCTCAGTTTTTTCACTATCAACGATTTGGTCGAGTTCGATTAAGGTAAGCAGTTATGTTCTGTTCGGAAGTTTTTTAGTAATTGTGTTGACTGTTACTAATTTTTTCTAATTTCATTTTCAGAAGATCCTGGTGTAATATTACTGAAAGAAGATATACAAAAATCTAAACCATTTCGAAATTACTAATTTTGACTATGATCATAATTGAGATTTTTCTTCTTACAGATTACTATTCAATCTTTATAACCAGCTCATTTTAAACAAATTAAAAATGGAAGGAATCACAAAAGCAAAAATTAATAAATCACAACCAAACGTTTTATTGAATCAGCAAAACACTGAAATATGCCATACTTCTTTATTTGAGAGAGCACGTTGTAAAAGCAAATATTTTGAACAAAAGTAAAATACTAAGAACATCTCCTCCTCTATCTTTTCTCCTTCGTAAGGATGTAGTGGCGCCATGTAATTTGTTTGGACTAATTTTGTCCAATTATCTCTCTCCTGTGCATATTGTTTTGCTTCGGAGAAGCAAACAGAAGGACCAGTCATGTCCTTTATTTGGTTTCTCAGTATATTTTGGTTGATAGTTGTGATGAGTCTAGTTTTTATGTTAAGTTCTGCTAGAATTGAGTTATTTACATTGCACATTTCAATATTTACGCTTTCAATCGGCTTTTTTTGTTGTCCAAGTTTCTGAAGCATAGGTGGCGATAGGAAATATCAATGCTCGAACAAGGCGTAATTTTGTGTTTTTTGTGATGTCAGTGTTCTTCCAAATTTTTGTGAGTTTGGCTGTTATCGATCTGGCCATTGTGATGCGTCGACGGATCTCGTCTCCGCAACCTCCATTGTTAGTAATAACGGAGCCTAAGTTATTAAATTGCCTGACCACTTCGTAACCTACCATATTTCTTATCTCTGCTTGGCTGTTTCTGATTCTATCGAAAATCTACTAAAAACATAGACTACCAAAAAACAACTTTTATATCTCTAGCTCCAGTACTATATAACATATAATTGTTTATTTGCAAATTTTTATGCTCTGACTAGCTGTAGTTCTAATTTAATTTGGAATAAACGAATAAAAAGCTGTGTTATATTTCTTCCCAATTAAAAGGCTTGTCTAATACACTTCTCCAAGAAATTAACGCACCACTTTAAAATATTAAAATATTTTATTACCGTTAATAAAAATTTCCATTGTAATGTTATATTTTGCAAGCCCCTTGTATATGCTATTCGTACACTCTATATTTATTGACTGTATTTTATCGCTATAGTTTTTTTTGCAACAAAACAAAAAGAAGCGAAAAATGTACTAATTCTATAAATATACTAATTTCCAAGTGTTCACGAATTTTATTCGGCTACTGTTTAATTGTTGATTATTGTTAATTGTGTTTATTATGGAGCGTCAATCACGTAATTTAACCCGAGATGAATGTGCCCAAGCAGTGATACTGTCGGAAGAAGGTTGGAATTATCGAAAAATTGGTCGTCGGTTTAATGTGTCCCACACATCCGTCTCACGGGTGTTAGAAAAATTACTCAAAACAGAGGATCATACTCGCAGCTTAGGGCAAGAACGAAACCGGGTAACTACCCCTATTCAAGATCGATTTTTAAGAATTTCTGCTCTTCGACAACGTTTTGTAACACATTGAAGTCTACAAATTCAGCTTCGAGACGTGCATGCTATACAAATTAGTACTGAAACTGTTCGCCAGCAACGTAGGGAATAAACTTAACACCTAGAATTGCCGCCCGAGATCCTCTATTAACTGCAGAGCATCGAAGGAGGAGACTACATTTTGCCAGAGAACACGTTAATGGTTAGAGGCTGACTGGGAACGAGCCCTATTTACTAATGAATTCCGATTTTGTTTGTACAATAATGACAGATGTTTTCGTGTGTTGCGACCCAACGAACGATATGCTCAGTGTAACTTCTCACACACCACATTTTTTGGTGGATGATCCGTTATGGTGTGGGGTGGTATTTCTGTGACCGCACGTACGAACCTAGTGGTCATACTAAATGGAACTGTTACAGCTTAAAGGTACATATTAGAGATCCTGGAGCAACATGTAGTACCATTCGCTCCTTATATCGGTGAAAATTTCTTACTAAAGCAAAATAATGCCAGACCTCAAGCTGCACAGATCGTCAGAAATTATCTAGAAGAGATAAAAATTGACACTATGGAATGGATAGCACATAGTCCGAATTTAAATCCGATTGAAAATCTATGGGATAGCCTTGGTAGGTGATTAAGAGCGACACCGATCCAACCAAACAACTTACAGGAAGTGGGAGAGAGGCTGATCCAGATTTGGAGAGAACTCGACCAAAATGAAATTCGGCAATTAATTTTAAGTATGGGCCAACGATGTAAGGCTGTTATACGTAGTAGAGGTTATTAAGACTTTTTTCATATTTTAGTTTACTTTTCTTTATTTATTTTATTTACTATTTCTTTAGAATTTTCCGTTTTATTTTTTTTTCTCCTGTAATTCAACATTTTCTAATGAGTAGACAAATTGTTATAATTACTAATAAAACTAATAAAATGTAGAATAAATCTGGTGAAGTTTTATTTTTTATTCTTTGCCTGTTTACAAATAAAATTGATTTATTGAAGTGGTGCGTTAATTTCTTGGAGAAGTGTATATCAACTGTGAAGTGTTATGAATAACTAATAAAACAAAAAGTGAGAAATGAATGTTACGTAAGTTGCCAATATCTGTTAATTAATAATCTATTAATTAAATAATGACAAACCAAATAAACTACATAATTTTAAAGCTTTAACTCTAACATTTACTGTCGTTCAAATTCATTCAAATTTTGTATTATTGATCACAAGAGACATTTAAACAAATTCCAAGGGGAATATATAAACTTATCCTCCTTCTCTTGGTATACATCTTTCACTATTCCCTTGGGAATGAACTAGTAATTAATGTTAAGTAGATTTTACACCAGCACGCTTATTCCTTTAATAATATTTTGCACGAACTTGACATAACCAGAAATTACTCAGATGAAATCTACAATTTGGGTAAATAAATACAACAATAAGAAAATGTTGATTGTTAATAACCGTAATTTTTTAAAACTGTTTATCAAATTCTTTTGCTTCTTCCTTCTTGATTTTATATAAAATGGTATAAAATCCGGTATTATCTTAATACAAAAATCCCCTTCGTTTTTAGATATTTCGCTTCATCTTTTTCTAGGACGATACACGCTTAGATAATATGCTAAAATAAATAAAGTAGGAACAATATGTACAAGAAAAACATGACCAACGGGATCCTCAACAAGAAATAAAATGCCGTACCGAACAAGCAAGTAAATATCATCTTTAATTCAGATATAAATAAAATTAAAAGAAGTAATATTTCTTGAAAGAAAATTCTTTGCCTTGATTTAATTTAAAAAAGAAAACACAGAGAAGATATCTTTTATTTGAATACAAGTCCAAACAATTATTGATAATTTGTATATGAATTTTAATGAATTTGTAATTTTAATTATGTGGATTAGCGCATATGATATATGATTTCGATTAATTGTAAAATTGTCTGACTTTAATAATTTTTTTTGATATTCTTTTTTAATAAATTATTTAATAGTTTAGTATCACAAAATTATTTGGTTTAATTTATTTTCCTATCTTCCATCCTTTTCTCAAAGGCAACTGCTTAAAGAATACTTTGAGAGATATGGGTATTGAGATAAATATGTTTTAAGTATGTGGAAGGAAGCAATTCAAAAGTGTAATGATGTCGTTTGGGCAAAGTGTGTAGAACATACTAACAAATTAATTGAACAGTGGTTTATTAGAGAACAAAATATGTGTAATATTAATATCGAACCTGTAATAATGAACTTTAAAGATAACAGTTCAGATTCTGAAGGTAATGAAAATGAAATATGAGAAACGAAAAACATACTTGTAAAATCTTACAATGTTATTTGAGCTAAATAATGTTGAATTCTTTAAATAATTTTGCTGTTACCTATGACATAAACACACTGTAAATATTATTGTATATTTAATTATATTTTTTATAAATTGTTTATTTATTTATTAATCACTAATGACATTAAAATAATTTATTAAGCTACTTCAAATGTAGCTGCATTTCTGCATCAAAATTTTAAAGCAAAACTAACACTTTACATTCGATTTATCTGATAACATCAAATTTATACAGGGTGAGTCATAAACTATTATGACATAGACTAAGGACAGGTTATTTGGACCAAAATATGGCTATTGGGCCAAATATGCCTTAATAAAATGTTGCTGAGAAAAAAGATACAGGGTGTTAAAGTTAATTTTTGTTTTTCGTTTTTTGCTAATAGTTTCCCTGTATATTTATAAATTGCCATCAAAATTGGCACAGAGGCATAATCTTAGACAAGAAATAGTATTTTATTTACAATTTCACTATCAAATACCAAACTAATAAACAAAGTTGCAACTAACGTAAGGTTTCCGTTTTGACGATAAATCAAAACTAAACACATTTTAACTTAAAAGAACTCACAAAAACTCAAACTAAATGTTCTACATGGTCTTCTCCGATTTCTATGCCTTTTCTAAGTCTTCTTATAAGGGATTTTTGGACGTTAAAAAATATTATTCTGTCCCCTTATAAGATTACCTGCATTTTGAATGTATCTCCAAAGTTCGTCTCGTGTATTAATTTCATTGGCATAAACTAAGGACTTCATATGTCCCCAAAAATAAAAATCTAGCGGGTTGTACTCAGGACTTCTTGGTGGCCATTGAAAATCACTGCCTCTGCCAATCTATCGTTGAGGAAATACGTCATTAAGATGATTTGTGTGTGTGTGTGTGTGAGAGAGAGAGATGGCATTAGACAAAAAATCTTTTTGCCACAGAAAATTGTTATAAGGATGTTTAAATTTTTATTTTAGAATCGTTTATAAACTTGATTAGAATATTATATATAGATTTGTCAGAATAAGATAACAGATTGCTGATGTTCACTGGTAGGCTAATATTGAGATCAATTAAATCTAGATATAGGCTTCGAGTCTGTTCCCTATGATTAGGACAATCGAAAAATAAGTGGTTCAAATCTCCAACAGATTTACCATCACAAGGACAGAAAGGGGTTTCATAGATTCCAATCCTATGCAGATGCTCTGGAAAGAGGCCATGGTTAAGTTTTAACCGGGTTATTAACGAAGAATGTACTTTATTATAGTTAAAATTAAAATGGGGAATATTTTTTGGTAAGCATGGATGAATAGAAAAGTAATGGTTTCTTGAAGACTTCTGAACCTCTTTATATTTTGACATCCATCTTTCCCTGCCAATACTCCTGATAATAGAAAAAAGATCTTTAAAGTAGTAAAAATTTGTAATATCTGATATCTCAGATGTATTTTTTGCCATACCATCCACTAATTCGTTTCCAATTACTCCATTATGTCCTTTAACCCAGAGTAAAGTAACTGTTTTTTTTGTGAATTTTAGATCATGTAATAATTTTTTGATATCAAGTATAATGGAGTTTTGAAAACTATCCAATGGATGGCTACGAATAGCTTGTAATACTGCCTGAGAATCTGATACTATTACGATGTTCTCACAATAATTAGTGACACACCAAGTTAGTGCTTTCTGTATAGCAGCAGCCTCGGCTGTAAAAATAGAACAACATTCAGGAATTCGATATTTCTCAACATAATTGCAGTTTGAAACAAAAAAAGCGAAACCAGTACTTTCAACAGTTTTTGAACCATCTGTATAAATTATTGTTAAATCTTCCCCTAATTTGCTTAGTATGGATTTGAATATAATATTAGTTAAAATTGGCAAATCTGAATAAGAGGGCATTATAATGGTTGGTTTGTCTATCAGAACTTCAAAGTCTTGTATGTAAAAAGGAAATTTTGGGAGCTGTAATATATAAGATTGAAATGAATTCGTATCGATAAAAGATTCTGCAAGAGGAGGAGAATTTTTTATTCTCCAATAAGAATTTGTTAAATTTTCTGTCAAAAGTAAACCTATTTTGTGAACCATAGTTGTATTAAACGATCTGTATGTTATTAGACGTTTGTTGGCTAACATTTGCCTACGTATGTGTAAAGGTGGTTCCTGGGCTTCTGCTAGAACTGCTTGGTTTGGTGAAGACATCATAGCTCCTAGACAAATTTTTATTGATTTAAATTGTATTCTGTCAAGAGTTAATAGATTTGTTTTGCATGTTGAACCGTAAAGAACACAGCCGTAATCCAGAATGGATCGTATGTAGGATCTATAAAACATTAAAGAGATATTTTGATCTGCACCCCATCTTTTTTTAGAAACGAAACGCAGAAGGTTAATTCCACGCTCGCACTTTTGTTTTACGTACTTTATATGGCTGGACCACAAGAGTTTTTTATCTAGGATCATGCCTAGATACTTATACTCTTCTGCTAAGGGGAAATTATAATCACCTATCTGGCATTTGCCTGTGACTTTTTGTCTACGTCTAGTGAAACATACAATCGAAGATTTTTCTTGTGATATACTAAAACCCATTTGTTTCACCCACTTATCTAAGTTACTAAAGCTAAGTTTTAGATTCAACATACAATCTTCATAGGATTTATGGCTGGTATATAAACATATATCGTCTGCATATTGAATTATTTTGCATTTTTCATCCGTCAAACCATGCAGATCTGCAGTATAAACATTAAATAATAAAGGACTTAGAATTGAGCCTTGTGGGAGACCGTTATATAATATTCTTGGACCGTGTAATACATTTCTATGGTCCCGTAAGTATATTTTTCTATTCACATACAAATTTATTATATTTACAGATAATCTTTTATCGATACCACACCCCACCATTTTTGAATATAATATATCCAAATCAACCACGTCATATGCACCCTTTAAATCTAGAAACAAACATAGCATAAATTCGTTTTTTGAAAAACAGAGTTGAATATCCGTAACTAAATGTATGAGAGCATCAATGGTACCTCGACCTCTACGAAATCCATACTGTGAGTAGGGAAAAACTGAACTACTTTCAATAAAATGTTCTAATCTAAATTTTATAAGCCTTTCAAAGGATTTTGTCACACATGATAATAGAGAAATGGGTCTATAAGATGATGGAAGTTCTGGGTTTAAGTTAAATTTGAGTAAAGGGCATATGATAATATTTTTTAAAGTATCGCAATATTCTTGTTTCAACCACCAACTATTAAAGATTTGTAAGAGAACATCTTTGGCATTTGACGGCAATTTGTCCAATATCTTATAAGTAAAACCGTCTAAACCGGGGGCTGTATTTCTGCTTTTTTTTAGTGCGAAATCAAGTTCTGAAGGAGTAAAAGGTTTTGACATGGAATCTACACTAGTGTTAAAACGAAAAAATTCTTTAATCCTACCAACATTACCAGAGGCAGATGAAGGTGCAAGTTGGTCTAACATCTGTTTAATGAGATTTTCAGAAAGTTGAGGTTTTTTGTTATACTGATAGTTATTGGAAATTGATCTGACGGTTGACCATATTTTTGAAAGAGGTGTGCTTTTGTTTAGACTATTTAAAAAATTTATCCAACTACTTTTTTTCTTTGTTTTAAATAATCGTTTGGTTTGGGCTGCTATATTTTTATAGTTTATGTAATTATTATAGTTACTTTGGGTTCGATACGCTTTCAATGCTTCTGATCGTTTTTTTATTATGAATGTACATTCCTCATCCCACCAATAAGGCCTTGGAATTGAGGGAGTAAAAGGTTTTTTTATGGGCATAGATTTGGAAGCAGCTAGAGAGATAGTCTGAAAGAGTAGGGCTGTCTTCTCATCGTTAGAAAGATTATTAGATGATAAAATTGTGGATAATTGTTTGTCTAAATCTGTCTGAAATAGCTTCCAGTCAGCGCGGCAATCGTTCCATTTTGTTGATGGATTAATTAGGAAAGAAGTAGGATTAATTTTAAGCTCTATTTTAATAGGAAAATGATCGGATCCCAATGTGTCGGGATATACTGACCAGTTTATACGATTTGTTAATGAGGCTGAGGTGATAGTCAAATCAACGGCAGAATGATTGCCACTCGCGGCGATTCTAGTAGGTGATCCGTCGTTTAGAGAAACTAATTCGAAAAAATCCATGCTTTCGACTAATATTCTACCATTACGGTCATCCGGGATCGGACCCCACATGTAATGGTGGGCATTAAAATCACCACAAAAAACTGTATTATTATAATCGAATTGTTCAAATAAATGTATCCAATCAGTCTTTTCTACTCTGATGTCAGATGGTTTATATATAGACACAAAAGATATATTAATTTTGTTAAGTAAGACTGCACACACTTCTATTCCGGTATTAAAATTATAGTTAATGTTAATTATTTGATAATCAATGCCCTTTAGTATGAAAATGCCTACACCGCCATAGCCACTTTCACGGCATTTTGAAACAAAATTATACCCTTTTAATTTAAAGTCTATTTGGTTTTTCAACCAAGTTTCGGATAAAATTATAATATCTACATGAGAATTATTAATATAATTTATGAGACTATCCCTATTACTTACTAACGATCTACAATTCCATTGTAAAATATTTAAAGAAGATTGAGTAAGTTGACTGTGCATTTGGAAATTAATAATACGAGTGAATGCTTTCATTGTCACTCGTTGCTAAATTATCCGTTTCTCTGTTATTACCTGTTTCTTCTAAATTATTAGAAATAAGTTTTCTTAATTCATTTTCTAAATTGCATATAGGTTGAGATTGATTATTGGTATACATAAGTTGATTAATATGAGATGTGACAAGTAATATAAGTTTCTCTTTATAGTCAATAAATTCGTCCCTGTAGGGATTGGGTATTATAGGATTAGATTTAGGGGTAGGTCTTTTGATAGAAGTTGACGCAGAGGTATGGGGTAAAATTGGTGGAGAAGTTGCTTTACGTTTATTATTTGTAGAAATATGAATAGTTTTCCTTACCGGTTTATTTAATGTGAAATTAGGGACATTGTTAGACGAGGTAGGTAAACTGGGAAAATTGGAAGTGTTATTTAGAATAGAAAATCTATTATTAGTTATTATTTTTGCGTAACTTGGATTGTTATGTAATTGTTCTGCTTCTCTGAATGTTATATTTTCTGATGCCATTATTGCTTTGATTTTCTTCTGTTTTTCGTATATTGGACATTTTCTAGACAACGAGGTGTGATCGTTGGTTTTACAATATATGCAATGATTATTTTCATTACAAGTTTCTACAGTATGGGTGGTGTCTGTACATTTTTTACATCTACTGTCCTTAGATTTACATTGTTTTGAGGAGTGACCATATCTGAGACATTTATAGCATTGCACTACCGGGTGTATGTATGGATCTACTGAAAAGTTGCATAAATTAATTATTATGTTTTGTGGAACCTCGTTTCCCAAAAATTCTACAATTATCATTTGTCTTGGTACTAATTGAGTTGTGCCATCGTTGTTCGTTACTTTTCGTTGCATCCTTTGAACATTTACCACTTGTCTCTCGGATATTATCGCATCCTTTAAATAATTCTCCGAAAAGAAAGTATCAACCATACGAACTATGCCTTTTCTATGTGTATAAAATTTTGGAATATAAGCTATAAGATCATTTTTATTTATTAAATCATGATTAATTATTTTATTTGCTATAGAATAAGTTTTAAAAATGACTTTTACCCTATTAATGCCAACTGTTTTTATATCAAGTACATCATTTTTAATGGACGAATCATTTAATAAAAAATGTCCTACCTTCATTGGAAATAACCTACCGATATTTTTATTTTTGTGTTCAATATATACAAAGAATGGGGCCTTATCGCTGGGTTTATACCGGTTTTCAAAATCAATTAAAGTATTTACAGACCTGTTATCATCAATATTAGTTTTTTCAGACGTGTTTACGGAATGTAATTCATCGGGCGGTCTATGACCTCCAATAGCATCTTCTTCCATACTTAGATTTTTTGGAATACCAAATTATGGGCCTAATTTGCACTAAACAAATTCACAAAATAACACAATAGCGATCACTATCAAACTCGCACCGACAGCAATATCAAAACAAACCGTTCTCTACGGCTATCGACTCGGGTATGAAGATGATTTCTAACAGCTAATGAAAAATGAGGTGGCGCTCCATCCTGCATAAACCACATTTTTCTTCTTACATCCAGTGACAGATCATCTAAAATATCACGAAGAGTATTTTCCAAAAAGAATAAATAAGAATTTTCATTTAAATTCGGAGGAAGAACATAAGGCCCTAGTAGTTGGTCACCTATAATGCCACACCAAATATTCAATTTAAACTCATGCTGAAAATATCTAGCTTTAAAAGCATGCGGGTTTTCTTCTTCCCAATAATGACTATTTCGCCAATTAAAAACCCCTCGTCTGGTAAAAGTTGCTTCATCGGTGAACATAATATTCTTAATAAAGTGTCTGTCATTTCGATGTGTATTCAGAATACGTTGGCAAAACTGTAACCGTCGTGGAAGATCTGTTGGAAGTAAATTTTGAACAGAAGTGAAGTGATAAGGATGGAGGTTCTCTTTTTTTAGAATTCTAACAATAGACGACTGACTTACTCCTGTTGCTGCTGATAGATGTCGTGAACTTATTTCAGGATTTTCATCTACTCGAACCAAAAGTTCATCTTCTTGATTAGGTGTGATTTGTTTCGGTCGATCAGCCCGATTTTTAGTGTGAAATGACCCAGTTTCACCTAAACTACGATATAATCTTGCAAAAGTTTTGTGATTTGGTTGCCTTCTGTTTGCGTATAACATTCCATACCTTCTGGCTGCCGAGCGACCGCAAAAATTTTCTTGTGCGTATACGCAAATCATATCTCGCATTTCTTCATTAGTAAAATGATTGTGACGAGGCATTTCAATCAAAAAAAGTAATGATTATTTTTAAAAAATGCAACATTACACTACACTGTCACATCAAAAATAATTTACTTTGAACAAATGACATTTACCAATAACAATTATCTGACAGTCCAAAGCATACTTTTCATAAATGAAATAATATTTGAAATCCTTTTTTAAGACTCTAAGCAGTTCGACTGCGTTTTTATCGAAAACGGTTGAAATTATCATGTTTAAACAAGAGTACCAATTTTACGTAAAAATGATGTTTACGTCATATTTTCTAATAAAAATTACTAAAAAGTTTCATCAGAAAAAGTTTAGACTCAATTTGATCATTAGGAATGATCCACGTGGCGCCCTCTATGACAAAACGTAAAATTGTAAATAAAATACTATTTCTTGTCCAAGATCATGCCTCTGTGCCAATTTTGATAGCAATTTATAAATATACAGTGAAACTATTAGCAAAAACCGAAAAACAAAAATTAACTTTAACACCCTGTATCTTTTTCTCAGCAACATTTTATTAAGGCATATTTGGCCCAATAGCCATATTTAGGTCCAAATAACCTGTCCTTAGTCTATGTCCCAATAGTTATGACTCACCCTGTATATTATAATCCGTGATTATAGCAGTAGCTATTTTCTGTCATTTGCTGCTACGTGGAGTAAATTTCCGACTTATTTCGTATGATTTAAATTATGACGCGCGGGTAAAGAACCATGGAGTTAACTATATATTATATGTTTTTGAAAGAGGCTGCTATACGAAATTTACACGTTTATTTTCATTATAAAATATTAAACCGATATTTGAAAATACATTTTTATGTTGTAATTTCAATAGGCTTAAACTTTTTGTGTGTACATTTATAAGAAAGTAAGTTAGGTTCTAGGGAGTTATTTTGACCAGAATGTATAGCTTAATCTACGACCTATCTTTTTTTTACAACCTGTATATTAACTAATGAAAATATTTTCCAAAAAATCAGATACCGTCTTATTTATTATTTATGTAGTCAGGAGCACGAGCACTTATTCATCTTAGCAACTTGGTAAATTTTTAATAAGGACAAGTCTAGCTAGTGTTACCCTCGCAGCCAGTTAATAAATTATTTTAACTTTATAGATCTTTCCCGAAACAACACGTGTCTAAGAGTTTAATACCCTAAACTTAACCTTTATCTCCCCTCGAGACAATATAAAGCTGTCATCGCATGCAAAAACACATACATCTTACCTTAATTGCAACACTGTATAGACATTGCCCTCGGGAGTAATCCTCCTGACCAAATTGAAATCTCCAACGTAGATGCTGCCGTCAGGACCGGTCGCCAGCGATCCTGGCGTTAGGAGTTTTGCATCTTTAGCTGGACCCCCACACTGACCGGGGCAGTTCAAAGCTCTCTGGAGACCCGTGCCCATGATTACGCGTACCATGCGAGGGTATTGTTTGAAATGTAAAGTTGATCCATCGCCCTTTTGGAGAATACCTGAAACAATTGAGGATTCGATGTAGGAATAATATACAAAAGGTATATATAATACGTTCATCCTAAGAGGTCTTATCGCAAAAGACAATAGCTTTGTGCGAATAATGGGAGATCTATTACTTGTGAGAAATAACAGTTTTGATAACAAAACAAAGCTTAGTCTACGAAATAATGACTATTATTTTGTTAATCATAAATATTATTTTGTTAATTACAATAAAATGTAATGCCATGTTGACGAATAAACTTTAAATTTATTTTTTACATAAAAATTTCACAGGCGTTGTCTTAGTAAAGTGCTTGGCTAGTGGAATTTTATATTAATATTACAAAAGTCACTAACTCTATTTTGCCAATTTATAAATAACAGTCAAACATTAGGAAATATTTGAACCAGTCAATAGTATTTAATAATATAATTATTTATTCATTAATATACTATATATTCCATATTTTATAAATAATATAATAATATTCATTATTATTTACGATAAGCTACTAGCTCTAATATTTATGCTGAAATAGTTGCCCTTTCACGTATGCTAGTAAGTTTTATTTAATTAAAAAAAGTCAGGTATATATATATATATATATATATATATATATATATATATATATATATATAAGAATTACTGGATGTTCGTGACTGTCAATATAAACTAACAACACAGTTTATTAGGGTTGCAGTCAGAAAATTGGCCGGGATGTTAATGAAACACTCTTATGACTTTTTGTCTAGCTTTCAAAATGGTTTTATTCCTTTTTCAAGACACTGTAATAAGAAAAAGTGTAAATATTTATAAAATATCACAAATCTTCAGTGCAACTTACTAGTCGTTGAGATTATTTATAAAAGCATAGACACTCAACATTAATAAGTGTCTATGCTTGTGTTGAGTGTATGCTTGTGTTGAGTGTCTATGCTTTTATAAATAATCTCAACGACTAGTAAGTTGCACTGAAGATTTGTGATATTTTATAAATATTTACACTTTTTCTTATTACAGTGTCTTGAAAAAGGAATAAAACCATTCCGAAAGCTAGACAAAAAGTCATAAGAGTGTTTCATTAAAATCCCGGCCAATTTTCTGACTGCAACCCTAATAAACTGTGTTGTTAATATATATATATATATATATATATATATATATATATATATATATACAATTTTTTTAAAAGTATTCAAGTAGTGAATTCAGAGGTTTACTCGGTCATTCAGGTTGTCAAATTAAAAAAGAAGTCAACTACTTCATAAGTTTATTGAAGACGTTTCGCCTTATATTTCTAAAGCTTCATCAGTTCTAACTCAATATGTAGTAGTGCTTTGTTTGTCTTCAGTGGAGAACCATCTCTAAATGAAGCCAAATGACCGTGATCATGAACATTATTTTCTGCAGAGTTTGTGTGTTTTTTGTTTTTTTTTGTTAAGTTTTAAATAATGAGTAAAGTTCACAGTACATATATAATAACATCGATAATATACTACATATTGAGTTAGAACTAATAAACCTTTAGAAATATAAAGCGAAACGTCTTCAATAAACTTATGAAGTAGTTGACTTCTTTTTTTATTTGCCAACCGGAATGACCGAGTAAACCTCTAAATTCACTAGTTGAATACTTTAGAAATATAAATTGACGGTCGTAGTCTTTACAATATATATATTTCGACTGCTTGCTTGTTTCAGTAGGTACGGAAAAGCTTAATACTGATATATTAAATGGTTAATTATTTATTTCACCTATTGGTTTGAATGCTATGATTTTCTCTCTTGAGTATTCTAGTATCATGACCCCTCTTTTTGCCTTTGCTTCTTTCCTCTTGAGAATAACATTGTAAAGGCCTGTTTATCAAAATGTCTTTGTCCTTACCAACGTAATTCTTGCAGTGCTGCAATATCTATTTTATACTTTTTGAGTTTCTTGCCCATTTCAAATAGCATATATTTCAAATCATTGCATATTTTCAACTCTTTATTTTTTGAAAATTTTTGTTTTTTTTTATTTTTGTATCTTTCTACATATATTTGTTTCTATTTTGTGATACATAAGCCTTACTGCAATCATTTTATAATTCTTTACCTCGTCCGTGACCAAATGAGTAGAAGACTCTTCCAGAATCCTCCAACTGATTCGTGTTTTAATTTTTTTTTCTTCTTTATTATCAGTTACAGATGGATACTTTTTTCCTTTCTTTAGTATTTCTTTTCGTATTTGTAATTTTTCTATCGTTAGATTATTGTGCTATTCTACTGCCAGTGGTTAATATATTTGAATCGTATGGTCTCACAATGCGCGTTAATTTTCCTACAAGAATTACTAAAACAACATCTTCCATAGTTGATTATATTGTTTCAGATTTTTTACCCCTTGATGTACGCTCTACAATTATTAATGCAACACTATCTGATCATAAAACAGTATACACCAAGTTTAACACTCTCAACAAACTCTCCTTGAAAACCCGACGTTTAGGATTTTTTCCGTTCAGAACTTTCGTAATTTCCAAAACTTATGCTTGACTTCTGGGCGACACTTTCTTTCTGTGGACGTGGACTATAATTTCTATAATATTTGGAATATACGTTCACTACTGTACATCAAGAAATTTACTACTAAAGTCTCTGTCAGTGAATATAATACAAAGCACAGAGAAACCTATCTAAAACTTATCAAAACAGCTAAAAAATCGTCTGGGACGCTCTAAAAGTATTGAAAGAAATTTGGTCTATAATAATTGATCTTCGAAATAAAACTAACACAGCTCAAACATTTTTTCTTCTACAACAAGATCCATTTCCTATCTTCCCAATTCAAAAAAAGGTCTCGAATTCTTTCTTTATAAGACCAGTTGCTAAATCAGAACTGATCCAAACAATCAATGGTATTATAAAAGTCTTCTTGTAATACTGATGGACTACCTATAAAAATTTTCTCAAATCTTCCAAAAAAATGTGTTGGTAGTCCTGGTCTCACTAATTAATGATTCCTTTGAAAAAGGTATATTTCCAGAGTGCTTAAAGATAGCCATTCTTATTCTTCTTCATAGTCTTTCGCAGGTTTCTTTGATTTGATTAATCTATCTTGTTGAAAATCGTTGTGGTCTTAGGCCTTCTATCTTTGCTTTTTCCTTTTTACTTTCTAATTATCTCAGTGTCCAAGATTCAAAAAAGTTGCACAACTTTTTCTGGATGTGGAAGTCTGTGTGCATAATATTAAGAATATTAAACAGTTGATCTATTTCACTTTTGAGATTATTTAATTGGGTTTGCTTTTCATATTTTGATCATCTCCCCTATAAAGATTTTTATTAGATGAAATCTATGTTTTATACCCTCCTGCAATATCCCTGTGTTTGTGATCAATAATCCCAGATACAAGTATGAGTTTACGACATCAAAACTTTCAACCTTCGTTTTGTATAACTGATTGTTGTGTTGTTTATCCACGTTGTTGTGCCCCATGTGTATCCGTGTTGTGTTTATTATGATGTTTGTCTTTGATGTTTTTTAGACTAAATATTTCACTTTTATTTTCAACCACTCACATGAGATCAACTAACTCTTCTTGACTGTTCACAAGAATGGCTGTATTGTATGAAAAACGCAGATTATTTATTTTTCGGCCATTTGTTGAGATATCGTTTTCCATTCCAACGCTGTTCTTATAATATATTCTCAATATTAAATAATTGTTAAGACAGTATATCTCCTTGCTCGACAATTTGTTTTCGGGTGCACTTCATTTGAAAGTGTGTAAAGTAGTTTTGATGATCAATTGAAGTATTTGAGCAGCTCAATTATAAAATAAAACAGGTATTACGGTACGCCTACGTCTTTTAATAACTGTCAAGTGATGCCACTTAACTTTGTCGAAGACCTTGCCATAATATATGGCTTTGAAACCCGCAAAACATGTGTCATTACAGTTATATATTTTGTTGATATTAATATATTATTCGTATTACTAATAGTGTTACATGCACGAAAGATTTATTGTAAGTTGTCTTCAAAGTTAGCATGTAGTACAGCGTCTTCCATTTAACAATATTTGTACAAAACATGTACACCTAGACACTGATGATGGAATATGGATTCCGAAAACGTTTTGTTGTTTGGATATAGCCCGATTGGGTTTTTTAATTATATACCTTTTATAAAGGATTTTAATAAATTTTTTGTAATACATGGTATAAAGCCAGCTACAGGAACTTAGTCTCCTTGTGGATTTTAATATTTGTTGAATATTTTATCTTAATTTTACCATTAGCTTTTTGTTAGTATTTTCTCGAATATTTCATGTAAACTAGTATATTTATAACCATATGGCCGAAAAAAAAATGCATACTAAGCACAATAAAACATATTGGTATAAAAAATTCTTTATAAGAACTAACTTATTGGCATATATTAAAGTCATTGAAGCCAAACTGAAACTATTAAGAGTTCTCTATACAGCCGTTTATAATTATACCTATCGTGCTATTATATCTATTTTTGAACGTAGACCTTCCCTTATCTATTTCACTAGCCTATAACAATTATATCTAATATATCATATATCTTACCTTCATAGAAGTTGTAGTGGTGATGAATGTCAAGGCCCCAACCGCCGATATCAGATATATCAACGTCAAACCCTTTTATGTCAGCCGTTTGTGTTTCCCATACTGGTTCCAGACAGGTGCTGTGTTGATATCCAATGGACACTTTAGCTTGTACAATACCGTAAACTTTTTGTTTGTAAACATTTCGCTTATTCCATGCGAAAGTATGCATTAGATTCGGATCGGCTTCGTATGTTTTCGTATGTAGAGACCCTTCGACTTCAACTCTGTAACAAGACAATATTATTGTAATAATAATATACAATTTCAGCAATTTTAAAGCTTTTATAATTAGAAGATATTCATTTATTTAACACGCGAATTTTGTTTAAATTGTGCATTTTATGACCAATTAAAATTTATACAAATTTAATAAATAATATTAATAAAAATTATACATGAAAGGAAAGAGATGGCTATATTTTGGAAATCACTTCAGAAATCAATCCACAAAAAATTGCCCCTGCCTCTCCCACGATTGAATCGACGTGAATCGACATGAATCAACATGAATCAATATGACGAACATTGGTTTTTACTTTTCTAGTCCACCTACAAATAGTTAAGAAGCTTAAAGCCTTTGAACTTTGGATATACCGGAGAATGTTGAGAATTCCATGGACTGCCAGTGTCACCAATGAGGAAGTGCTGAGAAGGATGGGTCGAGACAAAAACTTGTTAAGAACAATAAAAGTACGCAAGACTACATACCTTGGACACATACTGAGGAATGATAAATATAGTCTTCTGCAGGTCATCATGCAGGGTAGACTCAATGGCAAAAAGGGAATAGGTAGAAAGAGGAAGTCATGGCTGCGAAATATTCGAGACTAGACAAACATGACTGTAGACGAATTATTCCACGTTGCAAAAGACAGAGAAACTTTTATAAATGTGGTCGCCAACCTCCGTTAATGGAGACGGCATAGGAAGAAAAAGAAGTCGACCTACATATTAGTTAGTTCTGTTAGTGCTTTCATATCACTATGGCTCCACGTAAACACGTGACTTTGACTATCAAACAAAAGACCAAAATTCTCAAGTTGATATAGTAAGGAACTAGCTACAGTTCTATTTCAAAACAGTTCGGTATTGACAAATCTACCATTACGGACATTAAGAAGAATAAAGAAAAGATCGAAAAGTTTGTCAGCGAAATGGAAACCGGTCCAGGAAAGAGGAAAACCATCAAACCCCCCAATATCCGAAGATAGAAAGTGTGTTGTTCATGTGTTTCCTACAGCGGAGAAAGCATGTTCCGGTGAGTGGTAAAATGTTGTGTAAAAAAGCCCGTCATTTTCACCGTGAAGTGTCAGCAAATCACCAAGCTTTTAGCGCATGTAATGGCTGGTTGGACAACTTGAAACGACGTCATGGAGTTAGACATCTCAAAAAACTGGTGAGAAAAGCAGACGGCATCGAACCCTTCCAAACTGCATTTGAAGAACTTTTCATTCAAAAAAAATTTGACACCTAAGCAAATTTACAATGCAGATGAAAGTGTGTTGTTTTTGCGCATGTTACCAGACCACACATTGGTGTCATCCCAAAAAAAGAACGCTACTGGTCGAAAAATTATGAAACAAATAATCATGGCAATTTATGCCTTGTGCAAATGCTTCAGGGATTCAAAAATTTCATTTGTTTATTGTGCGGACAGCTAATATGCCTCGTGCATTCCAATTTGTTGATCTTCCCGTAGAGTATCGGGGGCAAAAAAGTGTATGGGTGACAAGACGTTTGTTCTTGGATTGGTTAAAAAAACGGAATTCGCCCCTGATGTTCGTCGTAATCTCGCACTTGTGAACCTCCCTTAGGAGGTAGTGTTGCTGCTGGAAAACTGCTCTGGTCATCCATCCGCTGATGAACTTCAAGTAAAGATGGTAAATTTTTTGTCAAGTTAATACCACCCAACACGACAGCTATAATTCAACCAATGGACCAGAATGTCATCCAGAACACAAAACTGCGCTATCAAAAAGCTTTACTCTTCAACATTCTTGCAGACGAGCAAAGTAGAACGGATCTGGTAGTAGCTTTGAAGAAAGGTAATTCGTCTGCGTTGCAGACGATCAAGTAGTAATTACACAAGATCAAGACGACCTCAGCTACATGATGAAGAAACTACAAGAAGAATATACCGAGGCTTGCCTAGATATTTATCTCGCGAAAACGGAGTATCTATCTACAAGTGAAAAAGACATAGAAAGATCTACATATTACATAAAACCAAAGGAAAGGATAAATTAAAATACTTGGGGTTTATAATCACGAAAAAGGCAACAACAGAGGTTGAAATTACACAAAGATTAGGACAAACAAGAACAGCAATCCGACAACTTAACTCAGTATGGTGGGATAGACACCTAAATATGAAGACATAAACACAGATTTATAAAACATTAGTGCGAAGTATTATAACATATGGGGCTGAAAATTGGATCATAAAAAAGAAAAACAGCAGTAAGATAATAGCAACAGAGATGGAATGCCTGCGAAGATGCTGCAGAGTAACAAGAATGGATAGGAGAAGTAATGACGAAATAAAGCAAAGAACATCAATAGAAACAGACATACTAACATATAAAGAACAAAAAAAACTTAAGTGATATGGATATGTAAGAAGAACTAGCGACAGCAGATGGATAAAGAGAATAACCAAATGGAGTCTCTTAGGAAGGAGGAAAAGAGGACGACCCCGAAAATCCTCGAGGAACGAAGTAGACGACGCCATGAGTAAGATAGGCCTAAACGATGGAAAATGGGATAACAGAGAGAGATGGAAACGGTTGAGCGAGTGAAGGCAGTGAATACTGTAGAATCCCTGAATATATATATATATATATATATATATATATATATATATATATATATATATATATATATATATATATATATTATATATATATATATATATAGTCTCGCAAAACAGAAAACCAAAAATGGTATATCGATGGAAGGTGAAAGATTTTTCATTTTCCATATATATATATATATATATATATATATATATATATATATATATATATCTATATATATATATATATATATAATGTCAAGGACGCCGTTTTCAATTTGGCAAATTGTTGGTCATCCATTTCACAACGTTTGATTCAAGTTTCTTGGAAAAACTTGAGCCCAAACTTAGTGGATGTTGACAACTCTTCATCCAACGAAAAATACATCATTTTAAGCCCCCTTGTCGTTCAGCTGGCTCAAAAGAACATGACAATAATTACTGAATATAAGGTTCGAGAATGGACATCAGGTGGCTGTGACAAAGAAATTGTCACCCAAGAAATGCTCACGAATGAAGAAATTGTAAGGGCCATTCAAAATAAAGAAACGGAAGAGGAGGATGTCGATGATGAACCATCTGCTTCAAAAACTTCTGCTACTGAAGCTGTTAAAGCCCTAAATACGGCCATTGGTTGGGCAGAAGACAACCTTAACAGCAGCGAGGAGAACATAATGCTGAGGCGTATAAGAGACAGAGCGTTTGATCAGCAACAAGGTCAACAACACTTGGAGAAGCCTTCGATGATAGTTTCGTTTCATAGCCTCTAAAACTACTTGGTCCAGAGGTTGAATGAGATATGTGACGTTTGGTGGCAAGAAAACAGCTTTGATATCACCGCTAGCCAACGAACTTGCATCTGGATTAGATGACGCGTTGTTTAAAAGAAGAATAGGTTTTCTTGGTAGGTTCTTTACGAACTCGTCAAAAAATCAATCTTTTAAAATTTGGCAAACCATCCACGCAATAAATTGATTCCTGTACATGGTGGGTAGGCAGTTTACTTAAGTTTTAAGGATCCAGAAGAGTTGCTACACATCAAAAGAGTTACTCGTTCTTTGCTTCTTGTGTATTCAGACGCAGTTTTTTCACTTTGGGCTAGCAATGTTTTTTGGTTGGAAGCATTCTGAAATTGAGACCCGTTTCGTTACAATTAACGTGGTTTGACGTGAGGCCACGCTCTAAAATCAGCTCTCCCAATTTTATATTTATACATATAAGTTATTTGACTTTCTATTGCGTATTATAATTAAAGCAGCGTGAAATCTATATGCTTGAATTATTTATATACTTTGCAACAATAAAACAAAATTTATTTTACTTCTAATGTGATTTTAAAATTAAGTGCTAATTAAATTTAAATGGTAAAGCTTAAAAGCTCAGAAACAAAAATTTACTTGGGTTTAAGTATCAAAGAGGAAATCCGGGTTATACGGAACTCGAAACTTAGTGAATATTTCGCAACAAAAAGTTAAACCGCTTACTCCAGTCACAGTTTTCTGGGTACTAGATACGAATCTTTCACGAAGTAGTTGTTTAGATCCGTTTAAATACAATTATTAATTAAAACTTGGATTATTACTAAAATTTTTAATATAAGTGACCCGATCTCATATTAGGAATTAGACTAGACGAAATTAAAAATAGTTTCGATTAAGATATTAGTACGTTTTACATATAGGGTGCCGTAACTAAAATTTTCAGTCATATAGAACTCGGCAAAATAAATGTTTTAACAAAAATCCAACAACCGGCCAATTTTTATATAAAATAATTCTTGCAAATTGTCCTAACTTTTAAATAACAAGGGGTCAAATAACCAATAACTAAGAAGGGGTTTCTATTATCAGTTATATTTTATATAACTGAGGAGTCTGGTTCTGGCGAGCAAGTACTATTCACTGTGCTTATTACTGCTCAATTAACATCAATATTTCAGTGGTATATAGAATAGTAAAATAATTAAAAATACAGTACACCCTTGATACTCCACGCAATCCGACACGCTCGGTAGTCCGACGCACCTCCCGTCAAGGTCGCCGCCGTGTCTGCTTGTACGAAAACCAGAAACCCATCCAGACATGAATCTCATTCTTATCGGATACTTCATTTCGTGTGTTTTCCGTGAGCAGTTCGGTTCGATACAGTTTTTAGATACAGTAATACGTAGTGCCAAACTTTTATTTAATTCGTTTAGAAAGTTCAGTTAAAAGACGAGCACAAGCTCAAAAACGAAAGCACAAAACGCTGTCTCTAAAAGATAAATGGGATATTATTAAGAGATGCGAGTGTGGTGAAACTCCGACTGCGATATCTAGATTCTGTGATATTGGACGAGCTACAGTGTACAACATTATAAAAACAAAGACAAAATCGAAAAATTTATCAAATCTGTAGAGGTTGATTTTAAGGATAGACAAACCCCTAAAATGAGTGAATTTTCTGACATTAAAGAAGCTCTGTACATCTGATTTAAGCAACAACGAAGCAGACAAGCTCCTATTTCAGGTGACATTTTGAAAAATAAAGCTCAAGTTTTTTTTTCAGGAATTAACAAAGAAAACTGATTTTCGTGCTACTCAAGGTTGGTTCGAAAACTTTAAAAAACGGTACGGAATATACGATTTTTGCAGATTAGTGGAGAGAAGTTGAGTGCAGATGAGTCTGATATATCTGAATTTATTCAGAATTTGGGTAAAAAGATCAACGAATTAGACCTAATTCCTGAACAACTTTATAACGCTGATAAAACCGGCGCCAACTGGCGCCAACTTCCTTTAAAGACATTTGTCACTTCACACGAAAAAAAAGTTTTTGGTAGAAAACTTCAGAAAGAACGTCTCACTCTCATGGTATGCGTGAAGGTATCAGGATCCCACAAATTGAAATTGCTAATCCTGGGTAAATACAAAAACCTCGTACGTGTGGCAAAGCCGTGCCTAGGTAACAAAAGAAGTCTTTCTGGATTGGCACAAGAAGAGCTTTGCTCCACAGGTTAAAGATGAGCTAAGAAAAAAGAAACTGCCAGTGAAAGCCCTCCTCTTGATAGACAATGCTCCAGGTCCATCCTGATAAGGACGAATTTAAAATCGAAACTGCCGATGGATATATCGAGGCAATGTACTTACCGAAAAATACTACTGCATTGATTCAGCTCATGGATCAAAACGTTATTAAAACTATCAAGGCACATTACAAGAATCAACTCGTTGTGGACATTAACCTAATGCTAACATCAAAGATAAAAAACTTTAACATTAAAGATGCAATTATTAATGCTGCGTTTGCCTGGCAGCAAGTAAAGCCTACTACACTGATTAAATCGTGGAAGAATATTTGGCCCAACAACCCACTTCTTCTAATGGAAGTTAACAAAGAATCCAATGACCAACCTGTGCAAGTTGTACTAGATGCTGCCCTTCAAATTTACAACGATATGACTAATTCATCAGAATCATGAGAAGATTTACAAGAGTGGATTTTAGATGAAAATCTCAATGCTGAATTAATGGATAAAGAAATAATTAAAGAAATGACAGAATTTGATAAACACGTGACCTAGGAAGCACAGGATCAAAATCTTTCACTGTCAACTGTGATGATGCTGTATTGCCTGCAAACACTTTGATGCGTTGCTGTGAGGAGAGAGCATATGACTTTAAAAAAACTTTGATGTTAAAGGAGATACAAGAACAAGTAATGACAGACTGTCTAAACAAAAAAAATCAAAAGACAATCAAGGAAAGACAATCAAGTGTGAGCACAGTATGTATTTACATACGTACATAATTAATACACCTTACTTGCGGCATGTAATTATTAGTACGTATAATGCTTATAAGTTGTTATTTACACACTGTACGTAAATAAAATTTATTAGCTTCCATATTTCTTTCAATAAACATGTTTTAGTTAGCCGAAATTTGTGTTCCATTTGCATATTAATCTGGGTAGCATTTTACTCATAAAATTTAAGAATATTGTAGGCTGTAGACTAGCAAAACAATGCCAAATAAATATAATCACTTTCGGTAATCCGGAGACTTTTGGTAATTCGACACCCCTTTGGTCCCAAACTTGTCGGATTATCAAGGGACAGCTATAATTGTAATAATATAGTTTAAAGTGCCCTGTAATATTGCAACTGTAAGTTATTGCATGTTCTTAAACAGGTACTTTAAATTCTAAATTTATAAACGATCAAAGAAGTCGATTTTTATCAATAGATTATCGAATTTATCGTCAGAAAAAGATAGTAATATTTAACATTTAACTAATTAATAATCCTAATTAGAAAGAAGAGACAGAGCCGGATCGTAAATATTAGAGATTTCATACAAGTTAAATTTAAAAGAAGAAGGTTATTTTAAAAATGGCAATGGAATATAAAAAGTATAAGTGAGAAAGCAATAGAACTGGGGAAAGAAATAGAAGATAAAATTGCAGTAGTAGCTATAACACAAACAAAAAGAATAGAAAGAGGAACCGAGATAATGGAAAACGGATACTTAGTAATATATAGTGGAGTAAAAGAAAAAAAACAAAGAGAAATCGGGCAGGGGTAGCTTGCGTAGTAAAGAAAAAAATCATCAATAAAGTAAAGAATTATATATTTCATTAAGCATATATTTTGAGTAGATATAGAGCTGTATATATGAACTGCTAAAATATGGAGGAGCAACACTACGCAAATGGCTCCTAAAATTATTCGTCGATATAATAAATACCGGAGTAGTACCAGCGGAATGGAAGGAAAGTCTCCTGCTACCGATACTTAAAAAGGGAGACTCGAGAAATCCTGAAAATTATAGAGGCATTAGATTGATGAATAGTACAATAAAATTGTTAACGGCAGTCATAAAAGATAAAATCGAGGAAAAAGCGAACATGGCAGATGAACAACAAGGCTTCCGGAAGAATCGCAGCACAATAAACGCAATTTTTATTATCAGACAAATAATAGAGAAGTCTATTGAATATGGAAAACCAGCATACATGTGCTTTGTAGATTTAAAAAGTGCTTTTGACAGTATGAAGCGAAATGACATCCTAAATTTATTACAAGCTGAACAAATAGACCATCAGATAATAAGGACAATTAATGAAACTAACAAGAACAACAAGACCAGAGTTATAATACCAACGTGGGAAACAGAATGCATAGAAATAAAAGGAGGAATCCGCCAAGGAGTCTCGCTCAGCCCATTGTTATTCAATATGGTGATGAATCAAATAATTCACGAAGTAAGAAAACGACACGGATAAAACATGGGAGCGCATAAAATCACGATACTATGCTATGCCGATGATGTAGTACTAATTGCTGATAACGAAGATAACCTACAAAGATAGCTCCACACCTTTAATATCACAGCAAACAAATTTAATATGAGAATATCAGTAGAAAAAACTAAATATATAGTGATTAGTAAAGAGCCGCGTAGATGCAAACTAGAAATATACGGTAAAATTGTAGAACAAGTAATGAAATTCAATTAGCTAGGAGTAGAGATCACTAGTGACAGGGATATAAAAACAGAGACTACAAGGCAAGCATAAAAAGCGGCAAGAGTAAGTGGTTGCCTCCGAGAAACCATATCTAAAGTATACAAGACAACAGTAAGACCAATCCTAACATATGCAGCGGAGACAAGGACCGATACAAGAAAAACGAAACAACAAATCAACAATATCGAAATAAACGTATTAAGATGAATAGCGGACATATCCTTAAGAGACAGACAAACCAACAGAAGTATATGCGAACAATGCAAAAATCAAAATATTAACAGGTGGATAAAAACAAGAAAAAAAAACTGGAACGAACATGTAAACCGAATGTAAACAGAAGACCCGTTGGAAGGCCGCCAAAAAGGTGGAAAGATAATGTACAGTCAACAACGACTGAAACAGAATAAGAAACAGAATAAGAGGCGGACAAACAGGAGTATTCCTAGTCGCGCGAAGAAGAAGAAGATATAGAGATGGATCCAAAGAGAGCTATTAAAAACCTAATTATATGCTATGGATCTGATGAAGATGTATCAAAAAACGAAAGGAATAAGTTAACTTTGATAAACTGCAAGAAGAAATAAGTAATTGCACAGTGAAAATAGTAATCACAGGAGATATGAATGCCAGAGTGAGATTATAAGATTATACGGTGAGAATTAAATCGACAAAAATAATCTCTTTGATTAGTATTACCTTTAACCATTAACTAGTCGCTACATGGTCAAAAAAATTACATTTCGCAACCACGGCCTTCAGTAGCTTACTCATTCGATACAAGGAGCCTCAGTACTAAATCAGAGTAGCGGGAGGTTTGTTGATTAGGAGTTATAGCGCAAAGGTCATAATTTCCGCGCGCGTCTAGTCAGCTAAAAAGTTTTTATAAATCGTTTTGTGTTTCTTATCACCTTAAGGTATGTATAAACGCTAGTTTTTTAAAATAATATACTATTATACTTTTGTCATATTGTTTAGTAACCTTTTCAATATACCTCTATTTCTTTTACTATGTAATTAGTCATCAAATTTAAAATTACTTTGCAGCAAATTACTATTACATTTCATAATTTTCTTTGTTCTATTATTGAAAATCAAATATTAATTTTTTTTAATTTTAAGCTACAGCAAACTTTTATATTTAACTTGTTTGGCTTTATTTTTAGAATGGACTATGAGAAGAAACAAGCCCTCATGGAAGAAGAACCGCTTGATATAGAATATGACGACGACGATGATCAGAATGAAGTAAATCCGGAAGTTATTGATGAGAGGTCGGAAGATTCGGAAACCAAACAAGAACAGAATTTAGAGGAAATAGGAAAAGTTTTACTGAATAATGTACAAGAAGAAAGTGTTTTTAGGGAAGAAGATGGTACAGTGTGGAGAAAGCATCAAAGAAAAAACAAAAGGGTACGTATGAGCAAGCCTAATTTAGTAAAACAATCACCTGGGCCTAATAGATTTACGAAAAAGTTAAAAGACATTTATGAAATATTGAGTTATTTCATTGATGAGGTCATGATTTACATAATTGTAGAATCCACTAATAAATACATTGAAAGTATAGCAAGCAATTTCTCTAGGGAGAGGGATGCAAAGCTTACAAACCCATCTGAAATTCGCGCTGTTATAGGCCTTTTATATTTGGCAGGGACATATAAAGCCCATCACGCCTAACTGAATACAGAAGATATCTGGCAAACTAATGGCGAAGGTATCGAAATATTTAGACTACTTATGTCCTTATCCCGATTTCGGTTTCTTCTAAGATGCATTCGATTTAATGATAAGGTCGATCGTGAAGAACGTAAAAGACTGGATAAGATGGCCGACATCCGAGTATTTTTTGACAAATTCGTAGAAAAGTGTAAATCGGGATATAACTCTTCGCAAAATTTAACATGCGATGAAATGCTTCCTGGATTTTTAGGGAATTGCCCTTGGATACAATATATTCAAAGCAAACCCTTAAAGTATGGGCAAAAAATGTTTAGTTTATGTGATGCTGAAATGTATTATACTATAAATATGGAGGTTTATGTGGGTCGTCAACCAGATGGCCCATTTACTGTAGACAATTCCCCGAAAGAAGTTGTAAAAAGAATGTGAGCGCCAATAAAGAATTCTGGGCGCAACCTTACTATAGATAATTGGTTCATTAGCATTCCTCTAATAGATGTTTTAAAACAAGAATTTGGATTGACTGTTATGGGGACTATTAGAAAGAACAAAAGGGAACTGCCCCCTGAATAACTTCAAGTATCTTGTCCTCTAAAATCAGGTATGTTCGCCTTTAGTGATACATGTACCTTTGTGTCGTATGTCCCCAAAAAGAAGAAAGTTGTATTGCTTGTTGTTGTTTCAAGTCTACATGATGACGACGCTATAGATAGAGAAACATTTGAACATTATAAACCAGAAATTCTGACGTTTTATAACAAAACAAAAGGCGGGGTTGACGTCGTTGATCAGCTATGCTCTTATGATGTTTTGCGAAAAACAAGACGTTGGCCCATGGTAATTTTTACACCATACTAAATATCGCAGGCATTAATTCGCTAATACGTAATATTCCTAACACAGACGGCACTCCAACGAATGAAGCAGTACATGGTAGATGCTACTTTTGCGACCGTAAAAAGAACCGGAAAACGACTGTTTCCTGCTGTAAATGTAAAAATTTTTTTTGCAGAGAACATACACGTGCAGTATGCATAGAGTGCCAAACTAAACTTATTCGGATTAACTAATTTCCTTTTTTTATCGGAGTAGAAAATAGTTTTTTTTAATGTTCTGTCCAGTGTTTTTAACATTAGTTTACTTTTTATATTATTTTGGAATATGTGACTCTACTTATTAAACCTTAATAAAATCGTGTTTTACTTAAACTGGTTCCAAATACTTTTATTAACACAAACTAAGAAGTAAAAGACCAAACGGTCATTTCGACCGCGCGCGACTACTAATTTTCAAAAATTTATAGCGACTACTGAAGGGTTAAAAAAATCGTAGTGATTCCGAAAATTTACGAATATTTTGTTTTATGTTTTTATTTATTTTATAATAACAACCTTATCTTAAATTTGCATAATTGATTTGCTGGTTCATGAAGATGAAAAAATTAATTTTATATCTTTTAGACCACTAAAGCTATTAAAATCAGTTTGTGAACGTTTTATACAAAAATTTTTGCTTACCTCACATGCACGTGTGTCAACGAACTAGGAATATTCGGTCCTGTCAATTTCATGTAGATAATACTGAGATATCCCGTAGCCTGGGAGCTTTGGTATAAAATGTGCAAGTCCGAACCTGGAATGGCGATGGATTCTTGGACGATCTGTGTCTCGGCGAAGACAACGCTCTTGCCTTGCATGCCTCCTACTGCTTCCGGCATCCATGTTCCAGTAATGATTGGGCTAAGTAGTTCGGGATCGTGTTCCTCGCAGGTAAGTGGAAGGGCACCGTTCGGTCCAAAGAAGTTTCGAGAAACTCCCGGGAAGTTGAGAGCGGGGTTTCTTGCCAAAAAGCTGAAACGAAAATATATTAAATAGGAAAGTCAAACATTAAAAACTAATTTATATAGAAAAACCTTAAACACTAGTTTATAATATTATAATTTTAAGTTATATAGTTAATAAATTAACCCTTTCAGTTTCACTTATATTAACACAAAAAGAACCCACGTATTATATTTTTCCCTCCACAGGCACAACTTTTTCTATAATATTAAATGAATGGATTGTGTTTTTTGAGCGCTGAAAACACATTGTACGTTGCAATCGAAAAACCTTTCTAAAGCATTTAAAAGATCGTGTACACCTATTGGTGTAGTTCAATCGATTTCCGATCGACATAAGTCAGCTGTTTTGGGTATATTTGCTGTGCTGTGCATAAATAATTACGTAGAAATCTGGTTTTTTAATAAATAAAAACTGTAATATTGTCAAGTTTGTAAGTATAAGAGTTAGTTTTGCTATACCTATCAACAGTTTTGCATTTAAAGATAGTGTGGTGTTTATAGAGGGAGTATTTTTGTTATGCCCTGTGCAGGGACAAACGAACTTTATGCTTAAATAAATAATGCATCAGCGCTATGCTTTTAATTAAGTTTTTAAAAATTGTATGTAATTTTTATGATTTGGATCTTTTGGAAACACAAAAAGACTCTTACTGAGCAAGAACTTTTGTACTATTTAGAAAATGATGACGCCTCGGATGTTCTGTTTTTGTCTAACGAAGAGTCTGACCATACAGAAGACACAAATGTCAAAGATATTTTTTCAGAGTTAGTTGCAGATGATGTAGAAAATAGAGATCTAGACAAAACATGCTCAGAAGGACCAAATGAAAAGGAAACGGAACTAGAAGAAAATATTGATGATCTAAAACAGGAAATGGAAGACTTTCACAAAACATAGGGCCTCACATAAAAATCTAAAATTAAATTGATGAATAATGTTATATATGAAACAAGACATATTAAGTGATATAAACATATTCCAGACCCTGTTTATGAAATACCTCGTCCTATTGTTTTTTTCATGGACTACTAGGATGATATTTCACGCAATTAATCTGGCTTTAGTGAATTCATGGCTAGAATACAAACACCAAGCTCTTGCATTAGGAATTAACAAAAACAAGATAATTGATCTTCTGGAATTTTGCAAAAGTATAGCAGAGCATCTAATACTATTTAAAAATCCTTCTAAGAGAGGAAGGCCAAGTGACACAGATTCGCAAGCTCAAGCAAAAGAAAAGTGTGAAGCAAGACCTTTTGTAGAAATGAGATATGACGGCTATAATCATACTCATAATGTGAATGAAAAAAAAAAAAATATAATTCTAGATGCAAATTGGAGGGGTGCAAAAATAAGACTCATATATTTTGTTCCAAATGTGAAGTTTCTTATGTGTCTTATGAACGAAAGGAACTGTTTCTTAAAATTTATTTAAAATAATGTATCTTTTATTATTTTTATGTGAATAAATATTTCTAGCGTAAATAAAGTTTTATATTATTTTTATTCACCAAGATACAATGTCCCTTCATGACAATGGTGCTTTTACGAATAATAATATTAGACTTATGACAAATAAAGCAAGTAAAATAAATAATATATAATTCTTTCCTCAAAAAATGACGGAGTTATACTTCAGGGGTACTTATCGTAATGTCCCTCTGAAGGGACAAAAATTCACTGAAAGGGTTAATCAAGAATGTAAGGGATATATTTTTTATAAGTCAATTTTTCACTTAATAAACATTTCCTACATAATAATTCCTTTGTCCATTCAATAGGTGAATAGCATTGAAACATTTAACATTTGTTGTCTGATGTTCCCTTGTTTGACAATATGTTCTCTGCTTAATATAGATAACCACAGTTTTATTAGAGCTAAAAATAAAGACTAAACAAAAAACTAGGGCTTTGGTGCAGTAAATACCTTGAGGCAGAAAGCGTATTTCGCGTCACCTCATATCGAGTCACTACATATTGTAGCAGCGTGAGATTAGGTATATCCCTAATCTTTCGGCATATGACCTTTAGCGAATTCATGGCCTCCTACGAGTGCCACACCAGTCGGTTGTAGCACTCTGACTGCAAACATGGAGCTTCACCCCTGTAGTACCTGCATACTCCTCTACCACTCCTCATTATCATAGTGGACACGCACTGCAAGGTCACATCCAACTGGTGGCTAAACTTATAGAACTTGCAGTTCGTCTAACCGCACTTATATTATGTGAAATGAGAGGAAAGACTTCACGTGAGCTCGTCTCGGATACTAAGAACGCGGGTCGATACTTTAAACGCCGGCTCCTCATCTCTTATTCCTTTCCATGAGTCGCCTCTTGCGACAGGCAGAAAAAGGAGTCCTTGTAGAATTCTATCACCGCTTCTAGACAGGATATACCTTGAGGCAGTAAATATCTAGATAGCAGATAGTTACGAAAATGGCTACAATGGAGTATTATTAAGCAACTAAGATCAGATAACATCACAAGAAACATAAAATAATGCCAAATATACAAAGTCAAAGACCCCTAGTGGATCTAAAACTAAATTTATGTGGATTTACTAAATGTGAAGTAAGTCAAATAACTAACTTAAAAAAAACATCTTAAGATACGTTGACAGGACAAGTAGAAAGCATGGAAGAAGATGAAATAATGATTGAAACAAGAAAATAAATTTCAGAAGGATATAGAACAAGGGAAAGACCCAAGTTGACGTAAAAGAAACAAATAAAATGAAATATCGGAATATGAAAAATAAAAAATTGTAAAGCAAAGCGCGAAATAGATCAGAATGAAGAAGAATTCTTGCACAAGACAAGATTCAAAAACGGTTGTCGAGATGTCAAGTACTCTATAAAAATGAAAAAGTGAACTATTTATTATACTAACTTATACTAACTTTATTATACTAACTATAAAAGTGTACTAGTTATTATAATATTCATTAAGCTTGTGTATTTTTGTATAATTGTATTCTATATAATAATTTATTTATTTTTCTTCTATCACTTTTACACATATGATTACTTTTGTCTTTACATGGTTGAATTTTCAATGGTTAATAATTAACCGAAATCCTAAAAAAGATTGTAAGCATTTTTACCGTACTCATCGTTACTTATTTACATTGTTACACCTGTCTATCTATCCAAAACCTAACAAAGGTGGTGGAAAGGATAAATTTAGTTAAAATTAAGGGTTTAAAATCGCTACGGATCTGGGACATTTTTGAAAATGCCAATCAAAAGTCAACCTTTAGGTTACATAAATGATAAGATTTTCAGTAAATAATTTGTCGATTTGGTGAGACAATGTTTAGATACAGTTAAAGGCAATTAAATCCTTTAATTTTCAAAATCGAGACTAATTTTATATAAGAGGACTATAAATAGAAAAAATCAGTTGTTACCAAGCGGTCAAAATATACAACAATACAGAGACTGACTGATTCAGTCTTAAAAACTGTTATTAAACTAAATTAACTAAATTAAGATTGTTTGTACAAGATTGTAACCGTAAACAACAACTATACGTAAGAAATCAAATAAAGACTAGTAAAAGCCCGATTAATATCTAATAATATAAGAAAAGTCATCATCAACTTGTACGCGTCCACTGCTAGACATAGGTCTCCCTTAGCTCCTTTCATCTGTGTCTGTATTGTGCAGCTTGCATCCAGTTACTGCTAGCACGCTTCAGGTAGTCAGTCCATCTGCTTGGTGGGCGTCCTTTGCTCTGCTTCTTGTCTTGGCCTCTCCTCGTTTGGGATTCGGTTTCTTAAAGATACTCCTAACATCTGGCAGGATCTGAGTTACTCGAATCTCATTCGTTACCTTTTTTGTAAGTTTTAATGTTTCCGCTTCATAAGTGAGTATGGGTAACACACACTGGTCAAAGATTTTCCTTTTGAGAAATATGGGTAGATCCAATTTAAATATATAGTTTAATTATCTTCTTCTTCTGGTTCCTATCCGTTTCGGATGTTGGAAATCATATTGGCAATCCTGAGTAACGGTGCCGATTTCTCATAACGTGTCCCAGATATTGCAATTTTATGCGTTTGATCGTAAACACAATCTCTGGTTCCTTCTTCATTTTTTCTAGAACTTCCTTGTTCGTGATCCTTGCTGTCCATGATATTCTTAGCATTCTTCTATAAAGCCACATCTCAAATGCTTCAAGTTTTTTAATAGTGGTGTCTGTAAGCGTCCATGCCTCCGCCCCGTACAACAACACAGAGAAAACATAGCATCTCAAATGTCTGATTTTTGTATCCAGGGATATGTTGTGACTTTTGAAGATGGCGCTCATTTTGTTAAAGACCGTTCTTGCCTTTCCTATGCGGCACTTTATTTCCTGTACATTGCTCCACTGTTCGTTTATAATAGTTCCCAGGTAGCAATACTGTTTTACTCGCTCTATCTGCGTCCCATTAATGTATAGATGAGCCCCATTTATATTCTCCTTGCTGACAATCATTTGTTTGGTTTTGTGGGTATTAATGTTTAGTCCGTACTGTTGACTGTACTCGTTTATTCTGTCCATTAGCCTCTGAAGTCCCTCTAAACTATCTGCTATCACCATGGTGTCGTCGGCATATCTAACATTGTATACTATTTTACCATTTAGAAGGATGCCTTCGTCTATTCCGTAAAGAGCCCCGTTAAAAATTTTTTCTGAGTACATATTAAATATCAACGGCGATAGAATACATCCCTGTCTAACTCCGCGTAGTATTTTTATGTGATCTGTTTCTTCTCCGTTAATTTTCATGTATGCGGTCTGATTCCAGTATAGTTCTGAAATTATTCTGAGGTCTTTGTCATCCAGGTCTGCTTCTTTTAAAATGTTTATCATCTTTTGATGTTGAACTCTGTCAAATGCCTTTTGGTACCCACTGCGTTAATGAAGCCGAACTGTCTGTCTGATATTTGTTCCTCGCACTTCTTATAAATTCTTCCATGGATGACTCTAAGAAACAGTTTCAACATGTGGCTCATTAGGCTGATTGTTCGATATTCTTCGCACTTTTTAGCCCCCTGTTTTTTAGGTATCGCTATGAATTCTGATTCTAGCCATTTATCAGGGATGATTCCTGTATTGTATATTTTATTGAAGACAGCCGTGATCCAATTTATTCCTTCATCCTCCAAGAGTTTTAAAAATTCAGCTTCGATATTATCAGGCCTTACAGCTTTTCTGCTTTTCATCCGTTTTATTGCTTCTTCTACCTCGGATTTAAGTATGTCCGGGCCCGTCATCCTCTCTAAAAATGGATGCCTATAATCCGTTCTTTGATCTTGAAAAAGTGTCTCCAAATATATTCTCCATTTGTCCTTCATCTCTTGGGTGTCAATGATTAATTTTCCATTGGTGTCTATGAGTTTCATTTGTGTTCTTTTTAAAAGTACCCGTTATTTCTTTTACCTTTTTGTGTACATTAAAATTGTCATGCTTGGCTTGTAGTCTTTCTATTTCTTTACATTTCTCTACAGCTTCTTTTTCTTTAGCTTCTCTTATTTTTCTTCTGATGTAAGCCTGCATTTTTTTGTATTCATCTTTATTTCCTTTAATTAACCTTCTGCGTTCCATTAAGTGAAGGATTTCTGGAGTCATCCAAGATTTCTTCTTTGTTTCTTTGTTTGGTTTTAGCAGATCTTGTTTAGTTTTCTTAATTATTTCTTCGAATTGATTGATTTCTCGTTGGATGTTATTTTCTTCTTTTAGTTGCTTAACTTGATTGTTAATATATTCCCCCACTTGCTTTTTAACTTCCGGATGTTGCAGGGCTGTCATGTCGTAGTTAGGTCTAGACTTTTTCTTTATTGTCTTCAGTCTCACATCCATGACTCCCACTAAAGGTATGTGGTCAGATTCAATGTCCGCTCCTGGATATGTTTTGACAGATTTAAAACTGTTTCTGAATCTTCTATTTACCAATATATAATCTATCTGGTTTCTAATTACGTTATGGGGTTTATCTGCTGGTGCCTTCCATGTATACAATCTCCTCGGTGGTAGTTTATAAAATGTGTTTAGAACCACTAGTTTAATTATAGATTATATATATATATATATATATATATATATATATATATATATATATATATATATATATATATATATATATATATATATATATATAGATTTATTTTTGGCATTAGTTCGGAACCTTGATTCATGATCTTCTTTGAAATTAATGTTTGTATCTACGTTTGATCTTCTCGTCTACTTCCATATAATTCCTCGACAAACTCTTCGACGACCTTTAACTCGTCTCTAAAATTGTTTCATTTTGCTTGTTTCTTAATTCATGGATTTCGCATTTAACATTCGTTAGCTTTATACGTAGAACTTTTAAGCTGTTATTTTCCTGTATAGTACGTTTAATATTATCGGTTTTAAATTTTCTTAAACCTCTCCCGATTGCCTTCGAAACAGTTTTATTCATTTCTCTTAGAGTGTGGCTGTCTGCATTCTCATCGCTTCTCATTTGTCTTCTTTGATCTAGCAGCGTTTCAGTATAATGGACTTACTTATATTATATATATATATATATATATATTATATATGTATATATATATATATTATATATATGTATATATATATATATATATATATATTAATTGAATATTTGTATTACTTACATTTAATTTTTTGCGATTATGATAATACCCCTAATAAGTATAAGTTAAAAATAACTTATATTTTTCAAAAAAAATGTCTATGTTTTAATGGGTTAACTACAGAATCAATTAGCCAATCTAACATAACCGAAGATATAGATTCGTCCAGCATATTACATATTAATAATCTATTAATAATATGTATTGTAATAAGAATAGTCCTATGTTTTTCTCCTCTTAAGAATACATTTTCATTTCTGATACGTCTCTGGTAGTATCAATAATAGAAAAGACTTATTCTTTAACAAATAATTAATTAATTTAAATAATTCAATTTGTAATAAAAAAAATATTGTTTTGTATTTTGATATAGTCAAAATAAATTTGATTAAAATCGTTTAGTTACATTAGTTAAACTATTAACCTTTTTTGAGGCGTATGTCCGATTTCTGTATCTTCACTTAATTGCATATGCACAGGAGGTAGAACTATTATCTGATTCCATGGAACGAACACGGTTATCGTCATCGGCCTAAATGGAGACCTTTGGAACTGCAATGTGACTGCTCCTCCACCATTTACCAATACGTCAAACCTATAAAACAAAACAACAATAAGTAAAACTGTTATGTTATTTAACTCTAAATATCGTTAAATCATAATACGAATAATAATATATTATATTTTCTAAACTATTAGACTCTGCAAACTGTGGATATCGCTTCATTAGACCAAGTCGGACACGATTCCCCTCTGCGACATTTTTTGGTTCTGTGGCGATTTTCCTTTAATTTTTTCCGAAAATTTTTTAATTTTCTTTATTTTACGACATTGGCTTTAGATTGGATTTTAAGGCAGTTAATGGAAAAATACAGGAATAAAGAAACAAACGTTCATATGGTATTCATTGATCTATACAAGAAAGTATATAATAGAGTTCCTCCTAGAGTATGTGGAGGATCGGTGTTACAGAGTAATGGGGGAATAGATGGAGATGCATGCAGTAGAATTAGGGTTGGATGGATGAAGTGGAAGGAAGCGAGTGGTGTGATGTGTGATAGACGTGACAAAAATTCCAATGAAGTTAAACGGAAAATTCTATAAAACAGCCATAAGATCAGCTATGATGTACGGAACTGAATATTGGGCAGTTAAAAATAAAGAGGAACAACGAAAGCTTGTCGCTAAAATGAGAATGCTTAGATGGATGAGTGGAGTTACAAAAAAGGATAAAATTAGGAATGAGTATATTAGGGGAAGTCTAGGGGTGGCACCAGTTGTTGCCAAGATGAGAGAGCATAGGTTAAGATTGTTTGGTCATGTTTAATGTAGAGACGTTAATCGCTCACACTAATATGAAGAATTGCTGAACTGCGGGTTCGTGGAAGTAGTATGACAGAAATACCAAAAGAGATCTGGGGGAAAACGCTTAGGCAGGACATGTCGGTAAAGGGTAATAATATTGATATAACCCAAGGTAGACACTTATGGAGAAACCTAAGTAGGAAAGCCGACTTCGCATAGGGATAAAGACAAAGAGCATGATGATGATGATGATAATGATGATGATGATAATAATGAAGATAATGATGATGATGATAATGATGATGATGATAATAATGAAGATAATGATAATGATGTTGATGGTGATGATATATATATATATATATATATATATATATATATCAAATATATATAATAGCAAAATGAAGTTAGTAGGTATTGGCATAGCTTGCAATAATGGAAAATAATATAATAAAATATGTGTATAAGATGGAAGGCAACCGTATATACGTATTTCTGACTATTGGTCGTATTCAGTACGGTGCAGCCAAGTCAGGAAAGGAGCATGTTAACGTGGGAAAGGATCACTACAAGAGCAATGCAACCAATTTGTGGCAATGATGTTAGAAGACTCTGAGGATTCCAGAGCAACAACTAACATATTTGCTATTAACTCGCATTAACCTTTTCTTGTTATTTGGAACGTTCTAAACGTTTGGCATTCCTTTCCTCAGGTATCCCAGCTTCTTCCGTGGATGTGTTAGTTGTTGCTTTGGAATCCTTAGTCTTCTAACATTACTGCCACAAATTAATGTACTGATCCCTTCCCAAGTTAATAGGCTCCTTTTCTAACTTGGCTGCACCGTACTGAAGACGACCAATAGTCAGAAATACGTATATATGATTGCCTTCCATCTTATACACATATTTTATTATATATTTTTTCCTTTGTTGCAAGCTATGCCACTACCTACTAACTGATATGTTAAATTGACTACGATGATTAAATCGGATAGATAAATGTTAGAGAGGTTTATCTAGTTTGCTGGTTTCTGAGTAATTAGCAACGTTAAATATAGGCTTTGTATTGACTATTTTGATTAATTAAAATATGAAATAAAACCATCTTTTGTATTCTTACTTTTTCTGATTTGGTTTATCACTTCTCACTAACATTTTTGCTAACCGCTAGTTTAATAAATTTCCTTTTAATTTACAAATTATTTAAACTTTAATTATTGCTTTGTGACGTGTTTACTGCACTGAAGTCAGAATCAGCCTCTAAGAATAAGAATTTAAATTGCATGTAACTTATTTACAAAAATAAATCAATTATTTTGTAATAGGACGTTGACGTTAGGTATCGACCTTAAAATACGCATGCTAAGATGCTATAAAAGCATCAAATGAACATCTCTACGACTAATCTTTGGAGCCTTTAGAACTGCTCCAATAAGAAGCCTTCAATTGCTAGCAGGAGAAATGCCACTATACCTCAGAAGACAATATCTATCACTATCCTACGCTTAAAAAATTCTAAGCGCAAAGGATCATACCTTTCTCGCAAGTTTAGTATCGGAAGAATCACTAGAATAGTACACAAATTACACCACCAAGACAGTACCATTTAACAAACGAGTTAAAAGACTACCGTATTATAACAATCAAATCACCTTGGCACCCATAAAAATATACCAGATACTTTCCTGGACAGTTTCTTTACCAATAGTAGACCTCTCCTTACTTAATCATGATAAGCGTCTATACATTTCTGCTAAGGTTAGGCTTTAGTATCATACAAATGTACTCAAATATTTCACTTAAAAATTATTCTTAACTGATGCCTCCAAAGATTGCAATGGAGTAGCAGCTGCTACTGTATCAGAAAACGTAATTTCTGCCACTAGATTAACTGACGGCTGTAGTATTTATATCGCAAAACTCCAAGCAGTACATGACGCATTAAATCATTGTAAAACTGCAAATGAAAAACAAATACCAATATTATCAGGTTCATTAAGTTCTTTACAGGGTCATTAAACATGTTTATCCTACACAAATCAATTTATTCCTAATTAAAGACGCGTTTCAACAGCTCCAATTTTCTGGGAAAACCATATCATTTATGTGGTATGTATTTCCGACATCCTATGTCGGAAAAACTGGTAATAAGCTAGCAGACAAAACAGCGTTTGAAGCAATAGACAATGTGAACATTTCGACTACAACAGGTATACCAACATCAGATACTAAAACTTTAGTCAAGACTTATGTAAACAAAATCTGGCAAGAAATATGGAATCAAACAAACACAAATCTTAAAAGCCTTAAACCAGACGTATCTTCAAAAAATCTTCCTATACCACCAAAAAGAAAAGACCAGGTAATTATCAGCAGACTCCGGCTTAGGCATACATGACTTACGCACGGCTACATAAACTCCAAAGAACCACCGTCAATGTGCCAAAGATGCCAAACACCGTTCACAGTCAACCATATAATAATAGAAGGTCCAGAGTACACCTCAGCCAAGGCAATATTGAAGATACCCAATAGCTTGAAAGAAGCGCTGGTTACAAAATTCAATGAAGTTCTGTCTTTTTCAAATTACTGTAAACTCTATAATAAACTATAATTTAATTTTTGTTACATGTACCATATTGTTGTAAGTCATGACTTCTAAAATGTATCTTATTTTATCTATTTGTATCATAAACCTACCGCTAATAACCCAACTGGTTGATGCGGAAAAATAAAATAAAAAAAAAGCATCAAATCTAACTAAAGTGACGATGCGAAAGATTTAAGTTTTCAAGATGTAGCTATATAGAAGAATATTGAAAATATCTTAGATGTATAGAGATAAAAATAAAAAAGTTTTTAAAGGTTATTCAGAACATATCTAAACAATTAAATTAATACATAAACACAAGAATATCATGACCCCGAAATAAGGAGGACCAAATACTAACTCTCGCAGGTTATCATTTGGAACCGATTCTAGGAAAACGTATAGTTGGAGGAAGACGAATGTCATGGATTCAGCATTTTAAAGTGTTTTAATCGCTGGACCAACAAACTTTTTTAAAACAACAGTAAACAGAATACAAATAATAGCCACGATCACTATTCTGCAAAAGAAGAATATACCTTAAAAAGTAGAATAAGTTTTTAGTTACAATCTTTTAAAAACAGAAGTAGTTTATCAAAATTGTTATTTGAGTTTAGAATGTCTTTAAGATTGTTTGGTAGATGGTATTTAATTCTATGGATATTAAACCTTTCGCACTTTTCCACTAGCACATGTTTCACTGTAAGGGGTGAACTGCACTGATCACAAATTGGGTATTCTTCTTTTTTAAACACATGTTCATGGGAAAACTGGGTATTTCCAAGTCGTAAACGGGAAATGATCATTTGCTTTCGTCTAGATACATCGGGTGGTTGGCATGGTCCAATTTTATTTTTTAATTCCTGAAGTTTTGATAGTGTGGATTTCCATTTATTGTCCCAGATCTCGAAAATATGTTTCATAAAGTAGCTTTTTAGATCCATACTTTTTTTTCGTCTTTATAGATGGGGGGTCTGGAATCTTCAAAAGACATCTCAGTCCAGGACGCCGCCTGACTAACTTTAGTGCAGGATTCGTTCTTCGTACTCCCGGCGATAGTTCCCGAGGTACTTTAAAATGCCCTCTCGTCGCCGAGTCTACGCCGAACGCCTACCTGCTAAACCAGACCCTCCTCTGTCATCCAGCGATCCGGAAGCGGAATGGCCGCTGTAAGGCCGGCATCACTTCCGAAGAACTACGTTCATTCATTCATTCTCCATTTATTCACATCCGCACTCCATTCATCAGCAAGAAGGCTTCCTGTCTCGTTTCACGTAGCGCGTAGAAGACCCTCATCGCTGCTAGTACGACATCACTCCCAGATGGGCATTTTCTCCTTCCCCACAGTCTGACTCACGCATTCTAACTCATACAGTGTGACCCACTTTTCTAGCTTCACCTTTCAGCATTATTCACTCTTACCTTTAGCGTTGGTCCAGCAGTCTTTCTTCCTCTTCCTATTTCTTGATCACTGCATGGATATAGCTGTGTATGTTAGTCCAAACTAATTTATTTTCAATCATTCTCTCAATCATTTCTCTCACTGTAACAAAATGCACACCTGTCTCTCTCTCCATTCTGTTCCTTTCCTCTATCCATCTGCTGCAATCTAACATCGTATGTGTCACAGTGTCCGAGTATCCACAGTATAGGCATTCATCTGTGTCAGCCTTTCCGAACCTAGAGAGGTAGGCCCTAAAACACCTGTGTCCTGTGAGCACCTGCGTCAGGAAATAATCCAGTCGCCTGTGGCCACAGTCCACCCAATCTCTTAAGTTCGGGATCAGCATTTTCGTTCACTGTGCCACATCTTCCGTGTTGTTTCATTCTTCTTGCCAAATTCAACTGACCTTTCCCTTTCCTGTCTTCTCTCGGCCACAGTAAGGTTTGGACCTCTTCTCTCATAAAGCTCTTTTCTTTCCACTGCCAAAATAAATAATTTTAGATCCATACTAACAGATTGGAGAGACATTTGGGTACTGATATTATTTATGGCTGCTTTGGCATTTCGGTCGGCTGCTTCATTACCTGCTTTTCCGACGTGTGATGGGAGGTTAGGATAGGTTTTTACTTTTAATTCATTATTTGGAACTTTTTATTAAAATGTACAGCACTGATTTTTTTATACTTTAATATCTTTGATTTTTTTATACTTTAATATCTGCTCTACACTTAGTCGTTGGACTCGACATTTAACTGTTAACTAAGTTAAGAATATTTAATGAGCAAGCCACTATATTTAATGATACCCAGCCTAGATAAATATATGTAGAGAAGCTGCCTATGTCCAAAATTGGCTAATACACGCTAAAAAGAAAAATATTTTCCTCTCCTTTCATATTCATTTATTATTTGTCATTTTATTTCAGTGGTTTTTGGAATTCATTCTGAATAATGCTGTAGATCAAAGCTCACCTTTTTACATTTATTAGCAATTTCCTGATAATTTCTTTGTTTGAAACTCAAGAACTCTATACGATCTACTTTAGTTTTTTATTCATTTGTTATCTTGTTAGTTTAAACTTAATTTATACAAATATCATTAAATTGATTATACAATGTTATATAATGCTCTAATCCGACAGCATTAGAAAATCTTGGGTCAAATACGTTTTCCTAACACATATCTGTCGCATATTGTGTGGTTAAATATAGACAGCGCTTTAAGGTAATTCACGTAATACCGAGTTCCTGATGGTGCAATACTCTGTAATAAACAGGAAAACGTACACAGCACGTTACAGCGGTTCGTCGACCTCTCTGGTCTCTGAGCAATAAATGCTGGATGGGTAAATAGTGCTTAAAGGACAGCGATGGCTCGTTGTGGTTCAAAGAGGATATTTACTTCAACACTTAAACTAAACTGGAATTATTACTTTATAACGAATGTAAGTGTTAAATGTTTATAGGAGTATAATAGTTCATTTATAAATCTGGTCTACTACATTACTGTTATATTTTACTACAGTATATTAAGGAGATATACTATGCTAAAGATTTATTAAACATGAAAACAAAAAATTCATATATTGTGAATTTTAAGAATCTTTGCTATAATAAATGTATTTAAAGTGATTGCTATTGCGGTAGAGTCTGTACTAATTCCTAACTCTTAAGATTAAAAATGTTTTTCCACGGATATATAGTCTATATATCCGTCTATATAGTCTATATATATATGTATATATATATATATATATATATATATATATATATATATATATATATATATATATATATGAAAATTACTGAGTTCTCGGGAAGAACCGCGTTGAGAATTTGAGAAAAAAAAAAAAAAATTCTCAACGCGGTTCTTTCCGAGAACTCAGTAATTTTCATTCATCTGACCGCGGAAACTTATCCGAACATATATATATATATATATATATATATATATATATATATATATATATATATATATATATATATATATTCCATAATAGATGCAGGTAATTTTGTATAAAAAACTTCTTGTTCTAGTATACCCCTTACTTACGAATTAAGAGTTTTTAGATTAAGTAAATGAGAAGGTCAAGAATAGTTGTTGTTTTGCAGGTTATCCCATCGTGTAGGAGCCATTTGGTATTCTTCTTCTTCTTTTTTCCCTTTATAAGTAATTATGCTTGTTCATTGGCGGATTAATACCTCTATGAAAGGTTGTCACTCCATTTTTGTGCGGTCATCCGATACTTCTTCTCCCGATTGGTGACTTGTTTCTTGCTATTTTGGCGACACGGGTCTCCCCATTCTACTTATATGGTTATTCCATTCTATTTTCTATTTAGTGTCCATTCATTTATACACTGTATGTTACATTTTCTTCTAATGTATTCACTTTTCTTTCGGCCTGTTTCGCCATAAATATAGTATTATTAAGGCATCCTGCCAGATATTTGCTTTTTGTACTGGATCTCTCACTTTTTTGTCCAGGTTTACATAGCTTAACATTGTAATTCCAAGATATTTTATTTCCATTACTTGTTCAATACTAATACCATCAATTTCTATTTTACATCTGCTTGGTTCTTTTTTTTATAGCCCTTTTTCTATTCGAATTGTCGAATAAAGGCCTCTCCCATTTCTCGCCATTCATCCCTGTTGTGTGCTAGGCGTTTCCACATTGGTCCTGCGACTCTTTTGATATCGTCGCTCCAGTGCATTTGACGTCTTCCTCTTGGTCTCTTCGCATCGTACGGTCGCCAGTTTCCGACTTCTTTGTTCCATCTACCATCTTCGAGACGTTCGTTGTGTCCAGCCCATTTCCATTTTAATTTAGCTATTAGTGAGATACCAAGCATCTGTCGTTCCATAGCTCGCTGGGTTTTTCGAATCTTGTCCATGTTCTTTTTTGTGAATGTCCAGGTTTGAGCTCCGTAAGTGAGAACGGGAAGGATACAAGAATCGAACACTTTGGTTCGAAGGTTTTGGGGTATCTTTTTGTCTTTCAGTATGTATGAGAGTTTTTCAAATGCGGCCCATCCCATTCTTACTCGGTTCGCTTGGTTCTTTGCTGATTACTATTGTGTTAGTTTTCTGCGATGAGATGGCCATATTAAATTCTTTTGCTCTTATGTTAAATCTGTGGACCATTGTTTGCAGACTATCTCCATCTTGTGCTATTAATATTGCGTCGTCTGCGTAACAGAGTATCTTTATTTTTTTTTGTTTCCCATTCAGCATCCTCTTCCTTTGTTAACGCTTTTAATGATTTCATCTATGATTAAACTGACAAGCTCAATGAGTCCTTCTGTCTTATTCCGCTGCCTATGTCTATAGGTTTTGTAAGTTGTCCATCTACTCTGATTTCCATTTTGTTATTTTTGTAGATATTATGGAAAGTTTTTATAATATTTAGGGAAACTTCTCAATTATACAGAAGACGGATTCTATCTTCGGTATTGAATTGGATATTTGTGGTGCGGCAAAATTGTTTAAGATTATTCAAAAAAGGTGTTACGATCAATTAAAAATTTAGGAAAAATTTCTCCTCTATATCCCACCTGATTTAGATAACTGCTTATAGAATTTTTTATATTCGTCCTCCATGAAAAAAGGACGCAATACGCCATTATCTGACATGGTGAATCAAACCAATAGTCCATCATATAGGTGGTCTACCTCTGCTTCTACTGTTTGCTCGCGGTCTTCATACTGGAACTTCTGGGTCTACCGCCCGTCATTCATTCTGGTCACATAGCCCTTAAGTTCCACTTCAGCCGTACTATGCGCTTTATGACTTCTGTGACGCAAATCCTTCCGCAAGCGTTCCTCCGGAAACGCAAGCGTTCCATTCTAGCAGAGGCTAGGGCGGCTGGGTGTGGGAAAATTCTGACGTCACAAGTCCCGCACACTGACGTCACAAGCCCCACCCACATTAGCGTCGAGTCAGCTTCGAGGCAGCGTCGACTCAGCGTTGAGTCAGCCTGTACTTGTGACGTCAGAGTTTGGTTGCTGTGGCTTGGATTAAAGGAAGTGTTTTGGCGTCGTAAGTCATAATTTGAAGCACACATTGGTCAAACATCTTCGTTTTAAAATAATTTGGCATGTTGCTCTTGAAGATGTCTGATAGAGCCGCATATGCAGCTCATCCTAAAGTGATTATTCTTTGTAGTTCAGCAGTTTGGTTGTTCCTCGCAATTTGGATTTAATGACCTGAGGATTTATATTTATGAATTAATCCTATTTCGACGCAGTCGATTTTTTAATTTTTGCTTGGTACCAGATTTGTCATATACTGTATGGCGTGCATGGGTTATGTAATAGAGGTAGCACCTTTTATCGGAACGACCACATCGAGCGTCATAGACGGGAGATGGTTTTAGATAACTGGTGCTCATAAGACACGTAACTCTCACTTATGGCTCCACGTGCCACACCCTGGACAACTGCATTTGTCTGCTGTCTAGACTAAGTGGGGGTAGCCCGATATGGTGAAAAATTAACCGTGTTATTGCAGGTATAAGCAACCCCCCACTTAGTGGTCAACGGCTCCGTGGACGGATGAGCTGATAAGTGGAAGGGCACCTTTTTGTCCTAAATAAATCCCCTAGTCCATTTGTTAAAATTCTTGTGGATAACTTGCAAAGGTGGTTTAACAGGCTTATAGCCGGTAATACTCGAGGTCTGTTGTATCGCCTTTTTTGTGTAATAAAATGGTAAATACACTTTGCCATCTTATATGTGTTACGCATTGGTGCAGACATAAGTTAAACAATTTCTTTATATTCTCTAAAAGTCTTTCTGCTTACCTTTTGCGGCTTCTATAACAATATTATCTTCTACTGTGGATTTCTTTCTTTTCATTTTCTTCAGAGCGTTCCTTATTTCGTCTGTTGATATATCAGGCATTAATTCCGATTCTAGGTTGACTAACCTTTTTACTGCATTTTCTAACTTTTCTGTTAGTTGCTTATCATAGTCTTGCTGACTTCTGTATAATTATGTATAACAATCTTCTACTACCTTTAGTAATTCATCTCTGTTGGCGATGATATTTTTATTGTTATCCTTTAATTTCATTATTTATTTTTTGCCATTTGTCAATTATCTCTTTAAAACTTAGAGACCCGTGTTATTTTCAAACTTTTGTTGAATTTGTTCACTTTTATGCTTTCGGTTGTCGATCCTAATAGATTTTTCTATTGTTTTACATATCTCTCTAAGTTCACTGCTTCTACTACTTTGTATTTGTGAACTTATTTTGTGTTATATGATGTCTTTTGGCTTTTCTTTATAGCTTCTATAATAAAGTTATTCATGAGGTTGAAATTTGGTTACTTTCGAGAATACTGTTAAAATGCTCTTTAAATGCATTTATGTTATAAGGCTCTATCCAGATGGATCTCTTTAGAGACATCGTAAGGCGATAAATCTCCATTGACCTACTATGTATTCTTAATAAATTATCAGCATTCTGATGATTGCTTTTGTTAGTGCCAGATATGTACAATAGACTTAACAGAGCTTTTAATTCTAGAAGATCAAGTGTCATAGAGTTTCGATGAAATAAACTTGTTAGCCCTTTTTACATTTGTTTTACATGCCCTAATTATGGTCTATTGCAGACCAAAATGGTTTTATTTTATAGTTTGACTTAGATCAAGGCCGAGAACTATGGTTTAAGAGAAAGAGTAGTCCTATCATTAACCACTGGAATCAAGGAAGAAGTATTTATTTTGATAATTTCTTTACGAGCGTAAAATTACTCGAAAGACTAAAACTAGAAAATACATTAACATGTGATACAATTCGTAAGAACAGGAAAGACTTGCCTTCAACTGTAAAAGTAAAGGAACTACAACGCGGAGATTTTAATTATAGCTATTCTAATACTAACATTAGTTATTTTGTGTTAATGGAGAACAGAGCAGTTCACATTACAACTAACTTTCATGGGTGAGAAGTAAAACAGGTTTCCAGAAAACAAAAAGATGGTTCGAATATAAACTTTCCATGCTCTAGCGTTGTGGACGACTACAACAAAATTATGCAGCCAGCTAAAGGCAAGATTGTTATGGGACTTATAACATACGTTATTGAAGCAAAGAAGCGAGGCTCCCGAAGTTTAGTCATCTACACCTAACAAAAGGAGGGAGTATAATTACAGCGCGTTGGATGACGTTAAATTGGGAAATTTGGGAAAACAATGGCCTGTTTTTACCATCAAGAGATGAAGATGTAAATATTGCAGTTTACTTGCAATAGAGTCTAGACCTCAATCAAAGTGTTTATTTTGTGGTGCTTGTTTGTGTTGCCTTTGAAATAAAAACTGTTTTGTGAAATACCACAGCCTTCCTACTTCGTTATAAGTTCTGTCTCAGAGTAATCATCTATAAAAAATTATAAAAGCTTTTATTTTTAGCATTTTTCTATCTCCTGACAGAATCTCGTATCTAATTCCTGACGGGGCTTGTAAGTCCCATCTCTGGGAAAAGAGTCTTTGTAGCAAAAAAATATAAAAAAAAAAATAAATTATGCTTAAGCTATCTTATTAAATTGATACATGTAAAAAAAATGTTTTTTTTTTAATTTTAATTTGGACTAAAAAAGGGTTAAGTATTTAAATCTTTTTATGTGGATAACTGATAATTTTATAATAAATATAAAACTTACCAATATCACAATCTTCAACCAATATTTTAAAAGACTATGTATTATTTAAAAAATATATGTTTTAAATTACTATATTTTATTTCGTGATATATATATATATATATATATATATATATATATATATATATATATATATATATATATATATATAGAATAAGATAAGGTCTAATGTAATTACATAAGATAAAGTCAAGCTGCATAAATTTCAAGACCAACTGTACTTAAAAAATGAAGGTGACCGCCTCTGATAAAGGGTAGAAATTGGAACAGGCAACTATATAAACCGACAGACGAAAGTCCATGAATATAAATAAAGGGCCACGAGACATGCATTCACTTGTACTCTGAACATTGTACGGATTTGAATGTTCTTGGTACACGTCAATTATTTACCTAGTCTCCGTTTGTCTGATAGGGTTAACTTTGATGCTTGATAATAAATTACCGGATTCCAGCCGTGATAAAGAAGGGGATACTTCGAGTAAGTTTTATTTGTGACAATTTGTGACCCAATTTAATTGCAAATTATCTCCGATTAGATTCTTAAAGTAATTTTATTCTCTTGTAATTATTTATTTATGACTTCTTTAATTTATGTTTACAATAAATATGTATTATTTTTATAATACATATTTACAATAAACACAAGAAACGTAGGAGGTGGTGTAAAGATTGGTTGCTGAAAAGACATATATACTGTCACATACATATATTATAAGAATTGCGATTATATCCAGATAATTTTAATTCCTTAATCCCTTTAATCCCTTTTGTAACATGTTCGAAAATTATTAATTTTCTTTTGTACCAACTCTTACTTTACCAACTTTACCAACCAAAATATGTACAGCTTTTTTTCTAGCGGTTTTATCATGATATGATGTCGATTTTATTTTTCAAAGATATTCTTGTTCTTTATAATTAAAAATGTATGTCAAAAAATCCCCTTAAAACTAACTATAAGCCGTTTTCGAAATTTACCAGCAAATTTACGACCCAGCTAACTCTGCCGTACTGCTGCAGACTGACTTGTTTGTCTGCCATTAAATCGCGCCGATTTGGCCGAATGGTGCAAATACATGATCAAATTACGTTCAATTTTGTAGCATTCGACAAAATCGTACTACGGCGTTGGAACGTGAGTGGAGAGCTTTTAAAGATACAATATTTATATATATTTATGTTATATTTAATGTTCAGTTCATAGCGTCTTGCGCATTCCGGTTCCAGTCTCTATTCACGTGTATCGACTTAGTCTACTGGTCGTAGGTCTCTCCCTCACATTGCCTTCTTGACTTTATCAAGCCATGTTGTTGTCGGTTGTCCTGCCCGTTTTTTTCACTAATGATTGACAAAATGGTTGCCAATCCAATATTAAATTCGGTAGGTGAAGGTCTGTCATTATCTGTGCATGTCTGTATTAATAAACTATTTGTGATGTATTTTTTTATAATATGGGTTGTTCTATTTATGATTTATCTAATTAATTAATTTGTTACGGCCATCATTCTGGATATGCTGATCTGTGCCAAAAATTAATTTCCAGAACAAGGAGTTTCTGTTTCGTTCTCTTAATGAGTTGTTAGGTTTCACATCCATAAAGTACAATGATTTTAAAAATTTTGTTATATAGCTGTATTTTTTTCTGTAGCTAAAAATAACATAATATACGCAGACGATACTGTGCTGTTGACAAGAATTTCAGAAGAGCTTCAATTTTTACTAGAGAATATAACTATAGTATGCAATAACTACGGTATACAAATATACAGATATACAGATAATACCAAGAAAAAAAAGTACATGATCCTTAGTAAAATTCCAATTCATCGCACACGTATTAGATAAGTAACACCCACATTCAAATAGTGAATAATTACAAATATATGGGAGCTATGATAAATGGGGAAAGTAATCAACACATCGAGATCAAAAGGTGTATTGAAATTGCTAGGTACATTTTTATAAAAATGAAGAAACTGTTTAATAATCGTGATATCGATATCATTTTCTCTACGAATAAAATATTAAGGACATATATGTTTGGTACCTTATATCGGGGAAGCATGGACTCTCAAACAGAACAATCTAAAAAGCATTGAGAGTTTTGAGATGTGGTACTATCGACGAATATTAATCATAAATTGGGTTGACCGAGTCACAAATGAGGAAGTATTATGGCGAATGGATAAAAAGCATGAAGTAACAATTAAGACATCCAATGCGAAGACAAAAATTTACATTTTTATAAAATACAATGCAGGGACGGATTGAAGGTCGAAGGAATCCGGGCCACAGAAGAATGTCGTGAATGAGAAATCTAAGCGAGTGGTTTGGTTGCGCCACAAATCAACTGTTTAGAATAGCTGCAAACAAAATTCGAATAGCTTTAATGATATCCAGTCTCCGAGACGAAAGGAACATAAAGAAGAAGTAGATCTTTTCTATTTGAGATAGCTTTAGATCAGAGTAGATAGTTCAGTGTGCCTATAATTTTTTGCCTTTTATAATTCGGTTTTCCTTTTTTGCTTCAGTGAGTCCATTTCTTTTTATCTTTTCCCTCAAGTAGTCCACAAATAATAGATGGTCTATGGTTGTCTATCCCTAGCCATTCTTTTTTCATTTAGTTGAGTTAAAGTTTATTGTTTAAATGACAAATATGGACATTTTAATGCATTAACGTCCCAGACAATAAACAAAGAGAAATTGGACAATTTTTTTATTAGATTGGATTAAAAACGCACAAATTAAGACTAATTTACAACCAAAAGGAATTTTTTTCTCATGAAAGGAAAAACAGTTGGATAGGTATACGCACCTTTGACCGAATACAGGTACAATTTTGAATAAAGCTACATATCGTGTACACTTTTGTACATTCGACATTTTTTCTAGCACCACGAGAGACCTTTTGCTAGACTTCAACAGCTGCTCTCAGAGGAGAAAATACAACCAATTAACTCACTCTTAAATAACAAGTGCGAGTATACCAATAAAGGAAGATACACGGCTGAACAGCTCTTTGGAGTGCACTTCCCTGGATCATAAATAGTTTAATCACCAATTAGCTGGAAATCAGTAGGCAACGAGGCGCTGCAGAGGTCCTCAAGAACTAACTAACAGACAGTTATATTTACCAACAAAAAAGACGCTATCCAAGACGTAATTGTTTTAAATCAATTGTCAACAGAAAGTGATCATATAATGGTTAGAGCAAAAATTGTGTTAAATGTAAAGACAGAAAGATGAAATATAGTAACAAAGACTAAAAATGTCATATATACTGCGATTACTAATACAAGGGCACAACAGGAAGAAATAGAGCGTAACCTACAAAAGGACGTGCAAAATGAAAATAATATTTAGCAGCTTAATCAAATTGTTGGTGGACGCCCCAAAAAAGTTACAGAAGAAGTGCCAATCCATGTAAACAAGAAAAAATAAGAAATTCAAAAAATACACAAGAAACCTAATCCAAAAAATAAGGAAATGTAAGAAAAGCATACAACGAACATTGAAGAGCTAAGAAATTTGAACAAAAACCATTTCAAAATAACAAAAAATAACTAAAAGTTATAAAACGAAAGTTGAAGACAGGAACGAGGAATATCATCATCATTTTCGCTTCACAACCCTACGTGGGTCCTAGCCTCCTCAAGAATTTCTCTCCAGTCGTCCCTATCCATCGCCTTTCTTTACCAAGCATGTACTCCCATATTTATCATGTTTTCGTCGATGTTATCCAGAAACCTTGTTCTGGGTCTTTCTCTTCTCTGACCAATGGGTCTATCAAGGAGGGTTTTTTAGCTGGGTCATTTTGTTCCATCCGCATTACATGCCCTATCCACCTCACACGTCCTATCTTAATATGCTTTACGATATCAGGTTCCTGGTATATTTTATAAGATTTAAAGTTGTATCGTCTTCTCCACACTCCATTGTCATTCACTGCTCCATTGTACTTTTCTTTCGAAATATCCGAACATGTTTTTATTATTTTTGGTTAGAGTTCAGGTCTCTGAACCATATGTTAGGACTGGGCGTATTATTGTTTTGTATAGTTTTTTTTGTATTTCTCGGTATAATTAAGGATTTAAGGAGGAGATTGAGCTCAAAACAGTATCTGTTGGCAGTGCAAATTCTGCTGTTTATCTCTGCGATAGTACGAGTATTACGAACGAGGAATATTTATAAGGTAAAAAATAAACAAGGACATGCCATATATGAACAATAACCAATCCTGAAAATCATCAAAGAGTACTACAGAACATTACACAGTCGAGCTATAGAAAAGCTTTAAAAACTCTTAATGCCGGCCTCTAAAGGAATTACTCCAGAAAAATGAAATAGTGCCATTGTGATAATATTGCATCAAAAAGGAGATGTAACAGAGTAATGCAATGGATGACGTTAAAGGTAGAACATATAAAATACGAGAAAAATAATGGAACAATATTTCACGCATGTCAAAAAAATTATATTTTTCTTTGCGTCAACAACTTCCTTCGCCACCTGAATATATATTTAACTATAACCTACCAAAGCGGAATATTTCTACTATGGTGAGATTAAAAACTCGACACGGAAAATAGGCGGCACATCTGCATAAACTAGGAATAGTGAATTCTCAAGTTTGTTTTTGTGATAATGTTTCTATTAGAAATTTGAATCATATTTTCCTAGAATGCAAAAATAACGAGAGATTTATAGATTAATTATATTGCAGTCTACAACAAAAATAAGAACAGATACTGATTGACTATTTGAAAGAAATAAATATTGGCATTTACATGAAACACTGATAGATATCAAAAAACTAATATGTCATGCTGAAAAATTACAAGTAACAATATGTAGCTAACGGACCTGCCTCCAGCCATATGCTTTCTCACACATTTCAACACAAACGCAAGATCCTCTTTCACTTAAGTTTAGGTACTAACTGGGTATCATTAGGATATTTCCATCTCCAGAAGTATATATTTGGTGAAAAATGAGAAAAGTACACTACGCTGTAAAAAAGCAAGTTCATCTGTACTTGTGCAAAGAGACATAAGTCAATAATAACACCGTTATCTAGATACGAGTTGGTGCCCAATGACTCAAAATAAAATTTTATCATTCATTGCGTGCAAAGGAGTATAACTTGACTTATATCCAATAGCACCATTAGCGCACTCCGTGCATTTAGTGATGAGTCAACTTTTGTGTCTCGACACCAGTATTCAGTTAACATATATCTGTTGACACGTGGCATTCTAACCTCAAAATAAGTGTTAAGCACGTATGTGTAACAAATTTTAAAACAGTTTTAACAGTTTAAAATGAGATCTTCCCGAGCTTATAAAATTCTGGAAATGTGTGGCAATGTACAATCAAATAATACAGGCAAGTTATTAGTATTAAAATTTGTTTTAATGTGACTTTTAACTACAATAACACTTAGATTACGATTCCGAATCTTATCAACATCAAGAGCAAGCAGATGAAAAGCCAGATCCAGAAAATAGACAGACTAATAGTAACCTAGGCAGTGGTACAAGTAAGTTCTTGTTTGTTGATTTTAAGAAAAAATTAACAACTATGGTTTTAGGTTCAAATGCAGCTCTATCTAATTCTGACATATTATATGGTCTTGATGATGATAGTGATATTGATCCTTCCTATGATCGGGAGGAAGATTCTGAAGTTTTATTATCGGATAATGACATTTTAAGACCGAAAAACAAAACAGCCTACCGGAAAATGAAAGAAAAATCAGATGTGGTTGGTGTAAGTCACGTAAATTTGGAAAACACAGTACACATAACACCAATGAAACGAAGTAGGAATATTCGTATAAATAATAGCGATAAATAAACTTATAAAAGGTGTCACAACAAAAGTAAGGTTAGAAAACAAATCGAAAAGAAATTTAGGCCAAAGCTACAAAACTTGAAAAGGCAAAGAAGTGCACTAACGAATTGTCGCATGAAATGTCAGAAAAAGATTAATGATGTTACAAGACACACTTTATTTAAAGAATATTGGGCCATGAGTAGCCATATTAAGAGAATTCTGTATTTAGGTAGTCTTGTAAACATCGTTGAAAAGAAAACATCAAAACAAAAAGTTGCTGATGAATCTAAACAAAAATTTCGTTTGTCAACCTATCAATATCATCTTCAGATTAATGATAATTTAATAGCAACATGTAAGTACTTTCAAAAGACGTTTAGTTCTAGTTCTTTAATAACACACAAATATAATAGAGGATCCCATAAGCCATGACATAAATTATTCGATGAAGTTACTCAAGCTGTTGAACAGCACATTTTGTCTTTGCCTGCATACGCAAGTCACTATTGCAGAAACCAAACAAGCAAAACGTATCTTCCACTGCACTGTACAGTTGCAAAGATTTATTAAGAAAATCTTAAACAAGAGTCCAAATACCAACCTGTAAGCATCTGCATATAAAAATTAAAGCAAATGCTGAAAGCAAAGACGAATTATGTAAAAAACTAGCGATTCATCAAGCCGAAGCAGACTACGCATACAAATCGAAAGCAAATGACAAAATAAACAATAAGGACAACACCTCTGCCAAAGTGTACACCTTTGATATGCAGCAGTGCCTCCCAATACCTAGTTATATCCGTTGAGTTTTATAAAAGACAACTGTGGACTTTTAATCTTACTGTCCATGATTGTATTACCGGACAATCTTTTAATCATATGTGGCATGAAGTAATTTCTGGAATAGGTGCAAATCAAATTGGTCCATGTTTGTATAAGCATCTTGTTGACATTCCTACCGATATTGCCCACGTTATATTGTACCCAAATACGTGTGGTGGTCAAAATAAGAATACACACGTTATGGCAATGTTTTTTACGTTACTACAAAACAGCCGACACTTTAAAACCATTGACCATAAGTTCCTTATTGCAGGACATACACATATGGAATGTGACACTAACCATTCCATGACAGACAGATCACTGGAAGAAACTAGTGAGGCAAACAGGAAAGAGGAAAACATTTGTCGTGAAAAAAATGAAAAGAAAAGACTGTTATGATTATGCTTCGCTATTTAAAACTTCTTTAGATCAAAAGCAAGTGAACGAAGAAGCGAAAATTTGTTTAAAGGAATGTAAAGTGGTTACGATACCACAAAGAGCAGTGTTGAAATGTTTTATTATAAAACTTCATTACTCCTTTGGAACCTTTTAAGAAAGTCAACTTTGTGTCTTTGACTCCAAACCTTTGTCATGAAGGCCCAGTAGTTATTTCGGATAAGAAAAACTTAATAGAATTACTACCTTACTTCTCTAAAATTTTAATTACTGCTACAAAAGTTTGCCTTGCGAAAGTGATGTACGTGACGTATATCCTGATTCTGTCGAAGATGAAGATGAATTGGATGCATATTAGTAGTTTATAATAAGAACTTTTACCTTTTTTGCGAACCTTTAGTGTTATATAACTAGAATATATCTTTTTGTGGTAGTGCAGCTTAATATAAATAAAATTAGTTTTATATAAATAAAATTTGGTTTTTATTTTTGTAACAGTAGAGCAAAACTCAGGTTTACGGTCATTTCTATTTTAGTGGATAAAGCGATAAGTAGATTTATTTTGTTGTGTCAATGGACAAAAGTGTATTTATTTTCGAAAATCATTGTTACATCAAATAAATAACGTTGGCAGTTGGAGATGTTCTATAAATGACAATCAATCCCCAGAAATTAAAATTTCGACAATTAATATAAGTTGTTAAACTTAAGTTTGAAAAGTATCGCTACCTTAATCTCCATTTTTCTCAAAGCTTTAATTTCTTGACTTATAAATTTGCACAAACACTAACGAATTGTTATAAATTTTCTTAAAGTTCATTCGTTTACCAAATTCCCATCAGTAAACATGAGCACGTGTTGATATTCGCCGTCTCATTCGTCAAGAGGCTATTAAATACCTATAATTTATTACCTTAAGCGAGACAGATTCTCATGTTACAGATCCCAACTTGCCACCATTTTAAATTCAAATTGTATCGTGTTGATTTTTAAGTTATTATATTGTGTTATATTTATGTTATAAAAGTTATTTTTAGTTATTGTTAAGTTATTTACTGGTCGTGTTATTTTTTAGATTTTAGTTTAATTGTGATATAATAATTAAATTTCAAGAAATTCTTACACTAACAGTTTCAAAAGTAAATATTTTTACATCAGTACGACCCTGTTTGGCTTACACATGGTTCTATCGACGATTGGGAATTTGTAAAATGAGTACGGTTTAGCTATTTAAGGAAAAAAAGTATCACAGTGCAAGGAAAATTTACCAGGCTGGGATTGGAGCCAATTATTTTTGCACAGAACTTGCTCAACGGTTTCAAAACGAATATTTCGAGAAGGAGGGCTCAAGTAAATGAAGAAATAATAAGTAAATTTTTTGATAACTTGAAGATAGAAATTTCTGATGTAACACCCAACAATATTTACAATTGCGATATAACAGGGTTCCATGACGTTCCAACAAAAAGAAAACTTTTATTCAGAAGATCGTGCAGGAATTCAGAGAGAATCATATATTCAACGAAATCTTGTTTTACCACTTTGTGTTGTGCAAATGCAGACGGAGAGTTTCTACCTCCATATGTAATAATGAAAGGTAGTCTCAAGTGGTCGGATTGGATTTTTGGTGCACCTAATGGTACGAAGTTGAATACCCCAAAATCGGGGTGGATTAAAAATTTTGTATTTGATAACTGGTTTGAGACACATTTTCTACCGTACGCCAACAAAAACGAAGGTAGAAAGATCTTGATAGGCGACATCATATCAGTACATATTTCAATAAAGACATTAGCACTTGCAAGGTATAATAATGTTCGTTTAATATTTTTCCCTCCAAACTCTACCCACTTACTGCAACATCTGGATATGGGGTATGTTGCCAGTCTTAAAACATATTGGCGCCAAATTGTAACCCAGTGGAGAGCGACCAAGGGAGGAAGAAAGACAGTAGCTATGTCAAAATCAGTATTTGCCAACTCCTCAAAGCAACCTTAGATCTCGGAAAGGACACTGCAGCTCGTAATCTCAAAAAGGGGTTTAAGGCTTCAGGAATTTATCCCACTGACAGAAACAAGGCATTGCTAAAACTTAAGTTGTATGCTCGACCAATGGATGAAATAAATGAAGACATTGGAAAAGAATTTAAATTATACGTAAAAAAGATTCGTGAAATTGATTTATAAAACGTTACGAGGACAAAAAAATTCTGTCTTCCAATGACTGCTGGCAAATTGTTTCAGTCGAAGAAGTAAACCAGTATTATCAAAACAGGAGTTCAACTACTAGCCATACTAGAAAATCTACACCAAGAGGTAGACCGAACCCACAAGATGTAATAAAACCAAAAGGTGGACTAAAAACACGAGGTGGACCAAAAATACGAGGAGGTGATAGATCGCAAGGATCTATTACGATCAACAGAACTGTTGAAGAAGCAGAATACACACCTGCAGTTGAGGATAATATGCAAAAAAATGAAGACGTTGACGAGGTAAATAAAGAACAGATGTTGGATTATGGAGATCTGCACGGTCAGCAAATTTTGGAAGAAACCAATATGACTGAAATTATATTCGAGGACTCAATTGGCTACAATTTAGACATTGACAATATGCCAGCAGAAAGGACAGAACAGGATCAAATCGTCAGTAATGAAGATGAACACATAGTAAGTAGAATGAAGAAAAATAAAGTTAAAAATTGCAGTGAAGTAAACAAAGAACGCAAGACAGAACAGAACAAACTGGAAAATCAGCAGAAAAGGACTTCGTACTCCCCTCAATCATTTTCCTTGGGTGAAATTCAAAGCAAGAAGGATCTGTCAGAAGCTATTAATTTTAAAAATCAAGAAATATCTTCAGATTGTGTTATTTTTGTACTTTCAATGTTTCTAAGCATTCATTAGGTATAAAATATAAGAAGTGCATAAGAATATTTCATTTGAGGTGCATTGAAAAAAACAAACTTCACAAATCAAATTCCAATATGTTTATTTGTGCCACTTGTTTAAAGAAACTGTGATCCACCTATCGAGTAAAAAATTTAACATTTCTGTTGATAACCTAACGAAGAATCATTATTTAGTATTGTTTTGTAGGACTTTAGTTTCCTAATAAATATTTTTAAATTAGTTTTAGAGTACATATTGTTGAATCAACCCATGAACAGTCATATAAAACAGATTGGTAACCAGGCCTGGGCTAAACACTCTTGCAAAGTTGTCCTGATAATTCAAAACACCAAATATATAGGATTTTCCTTATAAATGTAGATATGGTTCAAAGTTACACCCATAGCGGGTATAACTTTGAACCATGCCAAAAAATTTTTTTTCTTGATTATACTTGCTACTGTTGTAATTTTTTAAGCTTGTTAGACATTATCGAACTATATATAGTCATAATATAATATAAAAGGACAACTAACGAGGTCAGTGTAAAAATAAATCAAGAAAATATTTAAAAAGTGGATCAAAGTTACTCCGAATGACTGTACTTACTTGTATGAATTTAAACTTCATCAAACAGTTTTTTTTTCAGCTTCATTATAAAAATCATAATCACCAAAGAAAGATTAAGACAAACATTTATTTAATGTTTATTTGTTTGTAGATTTATTAAAGTTACATATTTATAGACTGTATATCAACAATGCATAAACAATTTATACATCATTAATACCAACGTGCAGACAAATTTCAAGTATTACTCACTTTTATTAAAATAGGAGTTTATATTTTCAAGAAACCCAAATGTCTGGTGACGTTTTATAGAATCGAAAGTAATTAAAATCACACAGCAACAGCGTCGCTACTGCAACTGCCGAGCTTAGAATGCCTTCCAAACTTCCCAAGTAAATCTAAAAGTTTCATCTCCTGTTTAGGAACTGATTTCCTATGAGAACACTATTCCAAAATAAGTCGATTTCGAGCTCTACGCAAACTTAGTAATTGATGTTATGTAAAGTAGTTGTTGAATTCTATACAGGACGTCTTAAACCATTCTGGAAAGTTCATTCAAGAAAACTATTCAAAGAAGTAGAAATGTTTGTAATGAATTGTACTCCTTTGAAGACAGTCTAAAATACATGTTTATTTGTATGTAAACATGTTTGAGATTGTGAAAAATTTTGTTAAGTTTACTAGTTTGTTTCTCCTTTATTGCTGTACATGGTACAGTTGTATAAAATAAATGATTTTATATAGAAAAGTAAACTTAGCTGATCATAACAAGTTACAGCTATTATTAAAACATTGAATTATTTTTTTTTATATATTGAATAAACTTAGAAAACATGTTTGATAATGTGAAAATTATTGTATATTTTATTTATTTAATTCTTTAAGTTCTTTATTGCTGTAATCAGATATAATAAATGCTTTCAAATACAGACAAAAGAGATGAACGAACTAATAAAAACGAATCACGTTCAGAAGGAAACATGAGCAGACTACTTTTGATCCCCCTATTTGCTAAAGGTGACGATAATGAACCACCAATATCAGAGATGACGACAAACGAAGAAATAAATATTGAGGAGAAAGAGGTAAAGGAAGCATTAAGAAAATTAAAAAATAAAAAATCACCAGGAGAGGACTCCTAAACGAACTCCTAAAGTACGGAGGACCAGAAATGACCAAACAATTATTAAAACTAATCCAAAAAATAATAGAACATAACAGAATTTCTCAAGAATGGAGATCAAGCATCTCAATATCTCTCTTCAAAAAGGGAGACAAATCGGACCCGGAAAATTACAGAGAAATTAACTTATTAAACACTAAACACTAAACATTAAAATTAACATCATCATCATCCTTTTGACTTTACAACCCTGTATGGGTCCTAGCCTCCGAAGAATTTTTTTCCAGTCGTCCCTATCCATCACCTTTCTCCGCCAAGCACGTATTTCCATATTTCTCATATCTTGATCAATGTTATCTAGGAATCTTGTTCTGGGTCTTCCTCTTCTCTTTTGACCAATAGGTCTATCAAGGACCGTTTTTCTAGTTGGGTCGGTTTGCTCCATCCGCATTATATGGCCTACCCACCTCAGACGTCTTATCTTAATGTGTTTTACGATATATGGTTCCTGGTATATTCTGTAGAGTTCGAAGTTGTATCGTCTTCTCCAGACACCATTTTCATTTACCGCTTCATAGATTCGCCTTAGTATTTTTCTTTCGAAACATCCTAACATGTTTTCATTGCTTTTTGTTAAAGTCCAGGTTTCTGAACCGTATGTTAGGACTGGGCGTATTATTGTTTTGTAGCGTTTTATTTTTGTAATGCTTGATATAACTGTAGATTTAAAAAGGAGACTAAGCCCAAAATAGCATCTATTAGCCGTGCAAATTCTGCGGTTTATCTCTGCGGTGGTGTCATTTTCAGTATTGACGAGCGTTACCAGGTATACAAATTCGTTAACTGATTCGATGACGTCGTTTTCTATAACAGGTGGCCGTAGTATATGTCGCGTACCTATTTTTATGTATTTCATTTTATTGGTGTTTATTATTAAACCCATTTTTGTAGCTGCTTCCTTTAGTGTTACGTACGCCTCTCGTGCTGCGTTTTGCGTTCTCCCAACAATATTGATATCATCAGCATATGCTAGGATTTGCACAGATTTGTTATATATTGAACCTGTAGTTGTGATTTGTGACGTACGTATTACTTTTTCCAGAGCTAGATTATATAGTATACAGGAGAGTGGGTCTCCCTGACGTAGCCCGTTATTTGTTTTAAAAGGTTCAGAGAGTTCCCCCTGGATTCGTACTCTGCATTCAACTTTTTCTAGGGTTAGTTTGGTTAGACTTACCAACTTATTTGATACTCCTAGGTCTATCATTGCTCTAAACAATTCTCTTCTATTTACAGAGTCGTAGGCTGCCTTGTAGTCTATAAATATGTGGTGCGTGTCTACACTGTATTCCAATGTTTTCTCTAGAATTTGTCTCAGGGTTGAAATCTGATAAATTGTTGATTTACAACATCTGAAACCAACCTGGTATTGTCCTATTATTCGCTCTGCATATGGTGCCATACGATGACATAGTAAGTTGGAGAATATTTTATACGCTGCATTTAGGAGCGTAATTCCTCGATGGTTAGAGCATTCGAAGATATCTCCCTTTTTGTGTATGGTGCAAAGTATTCCAATATTCCAATCACTGGGAAGGGACTTCTGTATCCATATTTCTTTTCTAAGCTGCTGTAGCGCTACTATGATATTGTGGCCACCTTCTTTATATACTTCCGCTGGGAGATTATCTATTCCGGGTGGTTTATTTCTGGCTAGTTTGTTTACAGCGTCTTTAACTTTCAGGATCGTTGGTGGATCCTCCTGCCTCTCGTCTGCTCCGCTTACCTCGCAGCTTTCGTCTTCCGGGGTTTCCTCTTCTTCCTCTACATTAAGTATCTGGTTAAAATATTCCGTCAATCGGTTTAAATTCGGTCGATCGGTCTAAAATTAACAACCAAAGTGATAACACAAAAACTGACTGAAATTATAACACTAGCAGAAGACCAATAAGGTTTTAGGTCAGGAAGATAATGCACCGACGCTATATTTATAATGAGGCAAGTGCAGATGAACTCATTAGAGTACAATAAACCAGCATACCTATGTTTCGTGGACCTTAAGAAGACATTTGATCGAGTCAAAAAAAGGATTTTATTCGTTTATTGTACGCAAGAGAGAGACCTCTAGGAATAACTAAAACGATTAAAAATATTTACCAAAACAACACAATACAAGTAAAAGTAAAAGAAGAACTAACTGACCCTATTGAACCTGGCATTGGCATAAAACAGGGAGATTCTCTCTTGTTCAACCTCGTTATGAGTGAAATAATAAAAAAAGGAAATGAAAAAGAGTGAAGATGATTTACAACGTATGTTGCACCAATTTAATATAACCATCAGAAAATTTAACATATTAACTTTCCCAAAAAAGACAAATTGCATTGTTGACAAACAGTAAATTTACTAAGATTTAAATTGAAACTGGAAGGACAGATAATAGAACAAGTGATGAAGTTTAAATATTTAGGCATCACATTATTTAGCTACAAAAAGCTCGAAACACAAGTGGAGGATCAAGTGAATGGAGCTAACAGGCAGAATTTACAAAGCAGTCATCAGACCAATAATGACATACGCGGCAGAAACTCGATCTGACACAGAGGAGAGGACAAAAGGGATGTTATAAATAGCAGGGATTAAAACGCTTAGACAAATTGATAGTAAAACACTATGGGATAGAGCTAGAAGTTCAAATGTACGAAGTAGATGCAAGATGGAGAGCATTTAGAACTGGGTAAGAAATAGAAGAGTAGAATGGAACGATCATATAAGCCGAATGACAACAAATAAAGTAGTAAAGACTGTAAGAGACGGTCCCCAATAGGAAGACGATCAACCTCGTACACGATGGAACGACAACTCACTGAAAGCAAGTCAAAAATAGACAGAGAGCACATTTAAAAACAGTCGGGTCTACATAAAAAAAAGAAGAAAAAGAATATATAATAAACCTGGTCATCAAATATTAGAAATATTTTCTCAAATACAAATGAGAAAGCAATCTATAGTTTGAAATACATGAAGATCATTACATTAATTTTGTCATGTCAAAATTCTACTGACACTAAAATTTTGTAAAAACAATGAGAATATGTGTAACAAATTACATTATCACCCACTTTATTTTAAAAATAAACCAATACATTTTTTAATATAAAGTGCATTTTTTCATGCCATTAAAAACTATTTATATAGGTATCTGAATATACTGAATATACTAAATACATCTTCAAGAAAAAATCAAAATTGTCAGAAAAGCTTTAAAATGTTGCAAAATAAACTTGGTCCATACTAAACGATCTTCAAAATAAAACTAACACAGCTCAAACATTTTCCTTTCCAAACACTAAAAATCTAAATGAATACTTCGTTAATGTAAGTAAAAATATAACAACAGCTATTTTTCCCAACAATGATAACGACAGCCTACCATAATATTTATCATTTTCTTGTCCATTGCGTTCGTTTTGTTGTTTGTGAGGACTGTTTTACGAAAACTTATATTAGTAAAAAATTCATGGAAGTTACAGCAGAAAAAAAAATGTTCTCAAATATTAGGAGAATGACATTAGATCAACGACGATATCATGAAAATTGGAACAAGGTATTATATGTTGAGAAAATGACGGCAAGATATCATTCCCTTATCATCAATACCCTTATCTGGAAGTCACTAGTCAGTCATCGAGGAAATATTTACCTTCACATTACACACTTAATGCTTATAAATATAGGAAAATACATTTTACAGCTTGAACATCAGTATAAAGAAACCTATAAAAGATACAAGCGGCACATGTGACAAATTAAAAATGAAAATTAATATGTGCAAGAATGAGGATGAAATAATACAACTAAAAGAAGAGTTAAACGAACACCATTTACAAGCTGATCAAGGATATAAATGTAAAGAAGAAGATAAATTTTCCACTAAAGATCATGCTAAAATGTAAACTATTACTTTTGATCTCCAACAATGTCTGCCAATACCAGAGCTCCAAAGAGGTGAGTCGTTTTACAAGAGGCAATTTTGGACTTTTAATCTTACAGTTCACGACTGTGACAACTCACAAGCTCACTGTTATTTATGGAATAAATCTTAGCAAAATGGGGCAGAAATTAAATTAAATAAGTTTTTGCCTATATTAATACTAACAAAAGATTCAGATCCTAAAGTTGAACACCTAATAATGTATTCAGACTGCTGTCCGGCCAGAATAAAAACAGTTTTATAACAGCAGGTTGTTTAACGGCTATACAATGCTCTGGAAATTTAAAAATTATTGACCATTAGTTTTTAATACCAGGCCATACACATATGGAGTGCGATACAAAACATAGTAAAATTTAGTAGTCAAATAGAACATCCACATGATTGGGCTCAACTAATTTGGCAAGTTGGGAGAAAACATCAATTTTTAGTTAGAGAAATGCAGCACTCTGCGTTTCTTAATTTTGGTGATTTTGACACAGAAGAACCTTTTAAAACCATAGATTTAGGAAATAGGGGGAAAGTGGCTACAAATTTATTACTTAAGGAGGCCTATAACTAGCCTATGCCTATAACGATAGAAAAGAAAAAGCACCTGATGGACTTCGTGAATAACTGTGGGACTTTTACAAAAATCTACCCACAGATAAAGACTTAGCTGATTTACTCCCGGATTCATCAACTTGATTAATACGATTAAAAGTTTGAAGTATCTCTTAGCTAAATTTGTATGCATAGGTATTTGGTGTTTAATGTTTTTAGTATGTACTTATATACACCTAACTCTCACTAATGGCTCCACGTGCCATACCCTGGGCAACTGCATTGGTCTGCAGGCTAAACTAAGTGAGGGTAGCCAGCTATGACGAAAAACCACCGAGCGATTGCCGGTATAAGCAATCCCCCACCTACTGGCCAACGGCTTCGGGTGGACGAGCTGGTTAATGGAAGGGCACTCCTTTGTCCTGAGATCGAGAAATCGGTCTCAAAGGCGGATGAACAAGGAAGATGGTCAACGACATAGGGCTACAGAAGGCCACGGGAATCCACTGTAGTAAAGGCTCACAAGAGCATCCCTAGTACAATTATCATGGCTAGCAAAAACCAAATGTTTAACCTTACTGATCATGGACCGCGGAAACCAAGATCCGGCAGGGGAAGTAAATCACAAGTAAGCCACAGGGCTTCCCAGGTCGTAAGCCAGCGAAATCCCTGTGATGTAAATAATGGAACACTTTTAAAAAATATCACAAGAGGAAATATGATAATTGCAACATGGAACGTACAAAGCTTACTACAATCAGGTAAAGTAGATAATACTGCGACAGAAATGGAAAAATTAAATATCAAAATTCTGGGAATAAGCGATGTACAATGGCCAGGGTCTGGAAAACAACGAACTAGAAACGGAGCTATATATTATAGTGGATATTCTGATAGAACAAACCGATATGGTGTGGCCATAAATAATGGTAAGCAAGGAAATAGATAAATCCGTACTTGATTTCACCCCGCTTTTGAATCGCATTATAATGCTACAAATTAACACCAATATGGGAAAAATGAATGTGCAAGTATATGCACCAACGGTGACAAGATGGAACAAGAAATAGAAGATTTCTACGAGCAATTGGAAACAATAATAAAACCAACAAAAAAACGTGAAGTTCTGATACTAATGAGTGACTTCAATGCCAAAGTGGGTAGAGGAAGTGTGGAGAGTTGTGTTGGAATGTATGGATTGGGTGAGCGAAATGAGCGTGGTGAAAAACTCATTCAGATGTGCCAAACAGAAGAACTGGTAGTTATGAATACAATGTTTAAATTACCAAATCGCCGGCTCTACACGTGGAAAGCTCCTGGAGACAACAAAGATAGAATTATAAGAAATCAGATAAATTGCATCTTGATAAGGAACAGGTACAAGAACTCTATTACCGTAGTGAAGACTTACCCTGGAGCAGATGTAAACTCGGACCACAACCCAGTAGTAGCAAATATGAATGTAAGATTGAGAAAACCATTAATGAAAGGATCTAGACCACAAATATATATTGATAAACTAAGAAAACCAAATACATACCAAGAAACTCGAAATAAAATTAATCAGAGTATCCAAGAAATAAAACAACAACATAAGAACACTACAGATATTGAAACAAAATGGAAGAATATAAAGAACACAATAGAGACTGTGGGACGGTCCAAAAGCTCCAAACAAGAATGGATTACACAAGAAATTCTCGAAAAGATGGTCGAAAGAAGAATACATAAAAACAAAAATAAAATTAAATATCAAGAAATTAATAAACAAATAAAACAGAAAATAAAACAAGCTACGGAAACATGGATGTCCATTAAATGTAAAGAAATTGAGGAATGTGAGGCAATGTATGACACTTTCAACACCCATAAGAAGGTTAAAGAAATGATTTCAGGAAATCGTAACAAACCAATCGGGATATTAACAAATGCAGATGGTACCACTATAACTGAAACGCAAGACAAATTACGTAGATGGAAAGAATACATTGAACACCTATTTTATAACCAAAAATAGGAACAATTAGAAGTTGACGGAGAAATCACGGGACCAGAAATAATGAAAGAAGAAGTTATTTATGCCATAAAACACACAAAAGGTAGAAAAGCTCCAGGACCTGATAATATTCCAATTGAAATATTGAAGATAATTGATAAAGATAATATTGATGACTATTGATGAAAAAGGTCTACCCTTTTTAACTCCATATACAAGACGGGACACATACCCAAAGAATGGCTTCTCCCAACTTTTGTAACGATTCCAAAAATCACGAATGCTAAAGATTGCAATGACTATCGGACAATTGCATTATTGAGCCACACATTGAAAACCTTCCTTAAAATCATACATAACAGAATCCACATGAAATTAGAACAAGAAATAAGTGATTCAGAGATGGGTTTTAGAAAGGGTCTAGGAACTAGAGAAGCATTATTCGTGACAAGTCAATGTCCTGACACAACGATGTCTGGATATGAATCAGGACATATATGCTTGCTTCATAGACTTTAAAAAAGCTTTTGACAGAGTTCAACATGAAAAGCTTTTAAGTATTCTTAACACCAAAAACATAGATAGTAGAGATCTACAAATTATATCGAATCTGTATCAAAATCAGAAAGCAAGAATAAGGGTCGAAGGAAAACTGACAGAGGAAGTAAGTATACATAAAGGAGTTCGACAAGAGTGCATACTTTCACCACTCTTATTCAACGTCTACTGTGAAGTGATATTTCAAGAAGCTTTATTGGATATTGTGGAAGGTATTTTGGTCAACTGAAATAGCATTAATAATATTGATATGCGGACGATATGGTCATATTTGCAAGTGACATGGAAGATCTACAGTACATAATACAACATGTATACAATGCATGTGAAAGGTACAGACTGCAAATGAATCTCAAGAAAACGAAATCAATGATATTCTCAAAAAAAACCACAAAATGTAGATAACCTGATCATCAATAATACAACGATAGAAAGAGTAACAACATATAAATATTTAGGAATGTGGCTAACCGAAGATGGAGATCAAACAAAAGAAATCAGATTTAGAATAGAAATGGCAAGAAACACGTTCATAAAATTAAAGAACTTATTTTGCAACCGTAACCTTAATCTAGAGATCCGCACAAGAATGCTACGTTGTTACGTTTTTTTCTACTTTACTATACGGCATGGAAGCTTGGACAATAAAACAGTCTGAAATCAAAAAATTAAACTCCTTTGAGATGTGGTGCTACAGGAGAATCCACAGAATATCGTGGACTGAAAAAGTAACTAATATAGAGGTGTTACAAAGAATGAAGAAAGAATGTGAAGTAATAAAAACTGTTAAAATTAGAAATATTCAATATCTGGGTCATATAATGAGAGGCGAGAAGTACGTATTACTTAGATTAATTATGCAAGGGAAGATACAAGGGAAGAGAAACCCAGGACGACGCAAAATATCCTGGCTAAGAAATTTGAGAGAGTGGTTCGGTTGCAGCTCATTAGAATTATTTCGAAGCGCGGCCAATAAAATTAAATTAGCGATGATGATTTCCAACCTCCGATAGGAGAAGGAACCTGAAGAAGAAGTATGTACTTAAATATATGTTGCACTTAAGTAAGGTTGTATTAACGTAATAAAATTTTCGATTCTTCTGTGTTATCATGATTATGTTCAATTACAAAGGGAGTAAGTCATATGCTTATTTGTGAAAAATTAGGTAAATCAACTAAATATCGCTTTTAACATATTTTGTTTCCGAATACTCAGCAAAAAATTTAATCCATTTAGGAAAAGTACATGTAAAAAAAAATTCAAGTAGATTATGATTCTTAACAACTGTAAAAAAAACCATTTTTTTGTAAAAACAAAGTATATTGAACTAATTTCTATAATATATCCTAGAAAAGACCTATTTCATTGTATACATTGTTTACAAAGGTATCAACAATGCCGTGTCTAAAGTTGGGATTAAATACGGAAATTCTAAAACACTACCAAGCAGTAGACGAGTCGGTCTCGGGTTTCCTTAATTATTGGGAATTGTTTGACAGAAACAAACTTAATTAGGAAGTGGCCTAAAAGAGAGACGAAACAAAAACAACGAAAAGAAAAGTTTGCATGAGACCCTATAAATAGAACCGGAAAGGCCGTCCTGGCAACGAGAATGAAGCATATTTCCGAGTAAACAAATTTAAAATAGTTTTTTAGTAATTTTAATTTAAATTAGACATTGACAGTATATCATTCGAACGACTAAATACCGCTCTGTGAATCAGTGTAAAAATTGGCTGTTTATCGCAGTAAATACCAGTTTTTAAAACTATTTAACCATTAAAAAGTAATTAGTAATTCTTGTGTAGAGTTTTTAACATGAAGACCTGTAATATTATTCGGTAAGAAATTGTTTATTAATACTTTTCTAACCAAAACATTCAGCTATGTTGACATTTTTGTCACATTTGACATAAGCCAGTCCTATCAAGGACTGGTTTGGTCATGATACTATATAGTATCATGATACTATAACTAACAAGGTATGGTCATTTGCCATTTTAATTTTAATCGACTTTGCGCATGACATCATGGGAAGACAAAGCCAGGGGACTTGTGTGGATCCTATTTTAACGATGCATCATATGGCAACGTTGTTCCATTACTGTAATGAACAACTTCGAAACTTAAACAATTAACGGTAAGTATGCCTCGATGCCATATCTTGCACTAAGAAGTCATAACAAGTTACTTTCTGTGAAAACGTGGTTTGAAAATTAATTAGTAATTTGTAAAATTAATTAAAGAAATATATGAATCTTCGAGATATAAAAGACCGGTAAAATGTAAATAATTTGAAATATAAGGAAAAGCAGGTCATACTTCAGACTTTATGAATATCATTTAGACATTTATTTTACAATCTTCGTGATTTTTCTCTTGCAGATATTAAAATTATCTTTAAAATTTTTATTTAGAATTAGTATTTAAAAATACATTTTACATATAAAAAAAGTAATTTTACATCTTCGCAACATTTACATATTTTACAGCTTCTATTAGGTTTTTTTAAATAATTTTTAGTTATTTTTAATTTGTTGCCATTATAACTACTAAAAATATGTTCCAGTTCACTACATTTAGTTACAAATTCCAGTGTTGGTTTGAGTAAACCACCCTCAGAAACGTGGTTTACCCAAGTATTATATCCAAGTATTTCTTTGTTTTTTGTAACTTAAATGAAATGAAACCGGCTAAATTTTCTAATCCATCCCATTTCAGGTCTTCGAATTAATAAAATCTTGATGACTGTCAATTAAATCTCCAGGGTTAATTTCTGTATCACAACTAGGAGTGTTTAGCGAGGAAAAGATCTCTTCAGTGACAATTTCATAATTAATTATACTATTAGTAGTAATATTCCATTATAGTTTTTTTTAAACAGTAGTCAGCTTCTGTAAAATGTTTTGATCATATTCTCACGGTTTCTACATTAAATTTGTCTCGCTGAAAACACTTGAAGACCCATACTTTACGTATTTGTTTGTCTCTAGGAAACACAAAAAAAAACGACACTTCGAAAAAGATTTACTTTTTATTATAATTGTTTAAACAACCCACCACTGCGCAATACATTATGGCAACCAAATAATTAGTCTTCTTTATAAAGTAGCGACAGATAGTCGAGAGGAAGTTGCGTACGATATATAAATTAGGTGATATTAACACAGTAAACTGAATGTTTTCACCACCAAATTTATATACCAATATAATATACAAAGTCTTTACTACATCAATGAATAAATAAAAATCTCATTCACTACGTTTTGAAGCACACAGGATAGCAACAGATAGAGCATTTAATTTGGCATCATTAAAGTTGTCTCGGGTTTACGTCACAGGTGTGCGAGAGAGATGCAAGAACATGCGCGTTGACTTATCTTGTTAGTCATAGTATCACGATATAGTATCATGGGTTTGGCGAAGTATTAGCCAGGCAACCAGTAATACAGATATGCGCTACAATTACTGCCTATTAGTCGAAACTTTATTACAAGAAAACCAAAAATAGTTACTTTTGACTACATGAGTAACAACTTAAATCAATGTTCTCCTACAGTTAGCAACACCATGTCTGGAAACAACATCATCAGTAATAATCTAAATTCATATGCAACTGCTACTATATCAAAACCCAAACCGAAATATCCCAAAAAAGATCAAGCCATATAAATACATGCTGAACCAAACTTATTACTACTCGACTACGTCAAAGCCATAGGTAACATTGTTACCCCCACAAACATATGCTTCGCCTCAAGAATTTCCAATAATCGGATATGCATCTACTTAATAAATCCTGAACTTGTCGAACATATTTTAACAGAATACTTTACGATTACAATCAACTCTGTAGAACTACCCGTAAGAAGACTGGTTACCCCAGCCAAAAGACTAATAATCTCCAACGTCTGTCCATCAATACCTCATAAAATGATAGAAAAACACCTTCAAGATCTAGTTCTTCAAATTGCTTCACCAGTGTTATATATTAAAGCTGGAATCCCCGGTGATGAATTTACGCATATTAAGAGCTTCAGAAGACAGGTATACGTTACTTCAACCACAAATAGCCTCGAAATTGAAACTTAATTAATAATTCCATTCGACAATAATTTGTATATAATATTTCTCTCCACCGACAAAATGGCATGTTTTCTATGCAAAAAACATGGATATACAGCAAATAACTGTCAAAATCCCCCTAGCAATCCTCTCCCAAATAAACAAACGTCCCCAACTGAACCCATTCCTGCAACCAAAATATCAAACAATATGGCACCACCAAATTACGGTTCCCAGTCAACAGATAAAAACTGGCCATATATCCACCACTTCTATTGCCGCAAACAATGAATTTCTTCCTCCTGCCACTGGTCAGAAACGAATTCGTTCTGACTTCAACGATTCTACCTCCTAAGAAATAAACATATCTACTAACTTACCCATCAAAGACATAAAAATGCCTTCAACCGATGCAAACGTGCATAAAACTAAAAAATCCAAGAAAGTCGCACCCGATCAATCTAAATTAACCGCCTCCTCTGTTCTCACAATCAATAATCTTTATCAAGAAAATCTAAACTTATTCTCTTTCATTAAATTGAAAATTTTCTTGCCTTTCTGGAAAACTGATTCGGCAGTAATAACACTCTTCAAGAAGTACAGCAGTTCACTCAAAATGTTCGGTCACTACTCGACGACATGTTTAGAATATACTCTTTACTGGAAGATAGAAAAATCAAGAATAGATTTACAAGAGTTTCTAAGAAAATTAAACAGCAACTTAATATAGACAGTTCAGAAATTGGAAGCACAACATCGCAATCTACCTCAAAAATGATGAAGATTATCTAACCGACTCTTCTCTAACCTCTCAACGTTCCCAATGTTAAATATATTTTACTTTCACGTTAGTGCAGTGGAATTGCGGTGGGTTTTATCCTCGCTTAGAACGTTTACAACAATTAATCAATAATAAAAAAGCAGAATCATCTGCCTTCAAGAAACCAATTTCAAGGAAACACATAGACGTGATCTTAAAAATTTTGAAGGTTACCATTTCCTTCGGACTACGTATACAAGAACAAGTGGAGGAACATCTATCTTTGTGTCTAATGATTTATTTTCTATACAATATATCCTAACTACCAATTTAGAAGCTATAGCAATAACTGTCTGGTGTCCCGACCAAATAACCATATGCAGTACATATATTCCACCTAATTCCAACTTAGAAGAAACAGAGTTTTTTTTCTTGAAAGAAATTCAGTTGTTCTACAGAATATAACCACTTGTTTTCCATGTATTTTACCTTTAACTTATATATATATATATATATATATATATACAAGGATTTTCACAGTTTTCACTGTATTCCTTCACTCAACCATTTTCTCCAATTTTTCCTGTTTAGCCAGTCCCCTTCCTGTAGGTTTCTTCTACTCATTGCTTCGTCCACTTCATCTCTGAAAGATCTTCGGGGTCTGCCTCTCTTTCTTCTTTATATCGGGCTCCACTCTGTTATTCTATTTATCCACCGATTTTGGTCTGCTCTTTTGACATGTCCGTACCAGGTTAACCTCTTGTGTTCGATGTAGTCTATTATGTCGGAGTTCATTCCCATTCTCCTCTTATTCTCCATGTTATTTATTCTATCTCTTCTTGTTACTCTGCAGCTTCTCCTTAGGAATTCCATCTCTGTTGCTCTTATTTTGTTTTTGGTTTTCTTATTTATTGTCCAATTTTCACACCCATAAGTGAGGATACTTCTTGTCATGGTATTATATATTTTTTTCTTTGTTTTCATGCTGATGTTCTTATCCCATAGTACCGGGTTCAATTTTCGTATGCAGTCTCTTGTTTGTCCTAGTCTATTTTTTATATCTTCCTCCTTTGTTAATTTGTTTGATATTATGAAGCCTAAATACTTATACTTGTCTGTTCCTTTGATTTGTTTACCTTCGTCTATTTCCAGCTGTTTTATTTCTGTATTCTCCGTTGTTAGGTATTCAGTTTTCTTTAGGTTTATTTCCATTCCATTCTTTGTAGATTCCTGCTCCAGTTTTCTCATCATAAAACTGAGATCATCCTCGTCTTGTGCGATCACTATTTGGTCGTCGGCAAAACTTAGCGTATATAGATATTCGTTCCTTACTGGTATACCCATTCCTTCGCACTTTCTTTTCCATGGTTTCAGGGTTTTTTTCAGCAATATTTTGAACAGGGTGGGGGATGTGGAGCAACCCTGTAGTAGTCCCTTTGTCGTCTTAAATGGACTGCATATTCTATTGCCCGTTTTGATAGCTACTTCGTTATTTTTGTAGAGTGCTTTTACCGCGTTTATTAATCTTCGTGGAACTTCGATGTCTTCCATTGCTTCCCATAGCTTGGTTCTAGGTATTGAGTCATATGCCTTCTTAAGATCAACAAAAGCCAGATGGACGGATCTATTTTTGGCCATTCTTTTTTCTATAAGTTGTTCGACCGTCTAAATGTGATCTAAGCATGCTTTCCCCGCTGTGAAACCTGAATGGTTTTCTCCGATTTTATTTTGTATACATATTTCTAATTTTTCCTTTATGGTCTTTCCATACAGTCTGCCTGTAGACGATATAATGGTAATTCCCCGATAGTTTTCGCAGTTTTTTCTATTTCCTTTCTTATATATTGATGTCATATATGCTTGGGTCCATTCTGCCGGTAAGTCTTCTCCATTTACTTACTTAAAGGAGGAGACTTACCTTTAACTTATAACTTAGTGATAAAACTGTAGTATTATTTAGTCATAGGTTCTAAGCTTATAGATTAACTGTAGCAATTAGTAACATGTGCTTTTTGTAATTATTGTACACAATATGGTTTGTGTCAATGGTCTTTGCAGCAGAGACACATTAATTTAAATTAAAAAAAAATTAAATTGTAAAACCTTTAATTTATACTAAATAATTTATGTGCCCTAGGATGTACATACATTGTATGGAAATATAGAAAAACTAGGTGGGGAGCATGTTTACATCTTGTTTACATAAATGTATTTTTCCCCATAGGTTATTAGTATACGTCTTAACAAAGAAAATAAGCTCCAGCCTTAGAAATTAGCTCATTTTTCAAAAAATCTTATAAAAAATCAAATTTCGCAAGAACTATTTAACCGATCTAGCCCATTTTTTGTACAGAATTCAAACACGACAAGACCCTCAAGTTTAGAAACATTTAAACAAATTTTAATAAATAATAAAAAAGTTATTACCAATATTCAAAGCGATTTTGTTGTTAATTTTGCAATAATTTTTTGTTTATTAACCGACTTTATTTTAGCATATCTTATTTTGTGTATCTACTTTTTCTGAAACCGTCACAAATCTCTGAATAGACAAGTGTTTAAGTTAGGAGCAAAATAATGAATTTGACGTTTTCATTGTTTATTTAAAGAGATAAGAGTCCTTGTGTAGGAAGAGATTTATGAGAATCCTTGTGTAGTATCTCATACTACAACATTTTAACTGTCAAACACGTCTATACACTTGTGCCGAGTGAAAAACTAACTTAATTGGCCTATATTTTCAGATATCGAATTTGCGTCCTTTATAAAAACCCCGTAAAACACAATATTTATATTCTATATCACGAGGTACAAGTTTTATTCATGAACAAAATTTTACGCTGAGTGTTGTCTTTACAAATTAAAATTTAAAAATGTAGAAAAGTTAAACCGACCAAATTATACTTTTAAACCTAAAACAATATTTTTTGAAAAAACAATTTATCCCGTCTGCAGAAATACGATAAAGCAATTTAAATAAAAACAATAAAAGCGAATAATTAAAAAAGTAAATCTAACTCACCATCCTCCCTGTCTGGTTAGGGTGAATCCAAATCGAGATTCCCGGTCAACCGACACCCGAATTCCAACAATTCCCAATCCTTGGGGAGTCACGACTTGGCCTCTCATGACTGCAACTCGGCTAATCAATAGATATTAATTAGAAACCACCAAATAACTATAAATCACAAAAGATAAGTCTAATCGAAAACTTTTTCAATTAGGCAAATACAACAGACAAAACTTTTGGTACAAGGAATACATTTTTCATAGAAGTTATTATGACAGTTAATTACTTTTGTTTTTATCAAGTAGAGCAATTTTTTACTTTTAATGAGGTCTATGTAAACTTCTTTAAAACGGTTTAAATTTGAGAAGATCTCTTCATCAAATATATATTTTAAGAAATGCTTTGCCAAGGAAATAAAATTATACAGAGAGAGCCTGTAATTTAGAAAAAGTTCACTAAATATAATTGTACATTTTTATTAAGATGTAACTTTATTGTTTAAAAGTATCACATAGTGCTGTAGAATTATTTTAAAAATAATAAGCCATTATTTTAAAAATTGAAATATTTCAATATTGTGTAGAAATTACCCACAGTCCAGTCGAGTTAGACGAAAAAAAGGTCTAACTTTGCATGGTGAGCTACCCCAAATTTTATTATCCTAACCTTTAGTGGGAGGGGTTCATAGTTGTATTTAAAAACGCGACTGAATTTCGCCGCCATCTTGAATTTAAAGAAAAACTGTTTTTGCTCAATCTATCTACCATTTTTAACTTTTCGACAAAAATGCTAAGAATTGAAATTGTTACAAATGCGATTTTCCACAATTTCCTTTTTGCAAATTTTTTCGTGCCGTCGATATTTTACGAGTTAAGGGGGGAAATAGTGACAAATCATAATTATTTAATTATCTCGTTTATTGTTAACTCAATTATATAATATTATTACTATTTTCATTTCTTTTATTTTTTTGCTAAAATCAATATTAAAGGTCTTACGTATGCGGTAAAGACGCGATCGTAAGACCTTGTGGGGATTGATTTTATATGAATTGTTTTTGTTTAATATCTAATTTAAGGGGAAAAATAGTGACTAAGTATAATTTTTGAATTATCCTGTTTATATTAACTTTACGACATAAATGTACATAAACAAAAATTAAGAGAGAGATTCTATTTTATACTCGGAAAATATCGACCATACAAAAAAATTTACAAAAAAAAATTGTAAGAAATCGCAATTGTAACAATTTAAGTGTTTACCATTTTGTCGAAAAGTTGAAAATGGCCGCGATCTTAAACAAAAACAATTTCTATAAAACCAATCACTGTAAGGTCTTACACTCTTCTCTTTACCGCATAAGAACGACCTTAAATATTAGCTTAAGAGACCAAATTTATATATATCTAATATAATTCTTTAGATCGTTATTTATGTACATTCATGTTGTAAAGTTAATAATAAACGGGATGATTCAATAATTATGTTTTGTCAATATTTTCCTTCTTCACTCGGAAAATATGGATCGCACGAAAAAAATGCAAAGAAAAAATTATAGGATATGGCATTTGCAACAATTTGAGTTGGAACCATTTTGTCGAAAAGTTGAAAATGGCAGAGTTAGTGAGCAAAAATGGTTCTTGAAATATAGATGGTGGCGAATACGGCGGCGAAATTTAGTCGTAATTTTAAATTTACCTTACTAATGACCACCTTTTAAAGGTTTGAACAATAAAAATTGGGGTAGCTCGCTATGCAAGGTCAAATGATATCCTGATCACTACCGACAAAAGTAGAACTATTGTATTAACAACAAAAAAAAAAAACAATTGAGAGAACTAATTAATATTTATAAATATATAAAATAATATGTTAATTTGTTGTAAAAAAAATTAATTGTTTTTAACATTTGGGCTTCCAAATATATGTATGTGAACAGCATAAAATTTTAAAATCAATCAAATATTAAATCTCTTTACTTTGAAGCAAAATAACCAATCATACCACTGTCTAACTCTAACAAACTGTCTTCTGTATACTGAAAGCTTGGACATCCGATTAAACATTTTATGTAAATATTTAAGCAACTCATTAGATTACATTTAAGCTTGGTATACGCGATAGATCCGTTCTCAGTCCAGCAAAAGGTTTTTATAAAAAAATTCTTAAGCTTATTCACACTAACGTCATCATTTTGACCTATTCTATTCACACAATAGATTAAAAATGTAAAAAAGTTAACGTGGGTTCAGTTAAACGTCTAACTCTGAATTGTTTTTTATAGAACCATACTATAGAAACCGCCTGCATCTATACAATATGTTGGTTACAGATATTGAGTTCAGCAGATCTGACTAAAGCTAACCACTTACTTGGAACCCTATATATACTGTACAGATACGATTCGACGGCTATATCAGATAGACAGGAAGACATAAAGAAAAGAGAGAAAGATATAGAGAGAGAAGCAGTGAGAACGAGAGAACGAGAAAGAGGTAGTGAGAAAGACAGAGAGAGGGAAAGAGAAAAAAAAGAGAAAGATAAAGAGACAGATAAAGAAAAAGAAAAAAAAAGGGAAAAAAGAGAAAGAAAAAGAGAAAGACGGAGAGACAGAGCAAGAAAGAGAGAGAAAGAAAAAGAGAAAGATAAAGATAAAAAAAGAGAAAGGGAAAAAGAGAGTGAGAAAGAAAGAGATAGAAGAGAGTGGAAAAGCAACTAAAAATAAAAAAGATATTTGTGCTTAACCATGTAGTGATATCAAATAATAATTGTAAATTGTTGTTAACTTAATGACATTGGTCAATGGACATTATAGATCAGATGAGCTATACTAATTGCTAGGTTTTAGTGGTTTTTAAATAATTTGTACGATTACCCATTCGTAAATATCCATAAAATGTGTCTAATGACAGATGGATAATTTAAGAATGGATATCAGCCTACGAAGAAGAGGATCTAGAATGGGAAACAGGCCAAGATTTGGTTTATCCTTGACACTTGACAAGCACCGAGTAAATGTAGTTGAGCCCCAAATTAAAATGTCATATCTTGATAAGTTAGCGTTTAAAGCTGTTAGTAAGTAAAGGTCGATTTCTTGCCCTAATTGATACATTTTTAAAACCTACTTTGTATTATAAAAGGCGATGTCAGACAGAACTTAGAACGGACTTAGATAATAACTAGAAAATACGTAGATATTATTGTTTTTTTGCGCTACTGTACATTAAAAAATATCGAAATCGGCTCATTCTTCACTGAAATATACAAATTTTTCAGAGCTTCGCCGATTTAATTTTGTGACTTCAATTTTCTTGATAAAATAGGCTATATCGGCTTCTATTGGTCGTAGATTTTTTTTTAATATTTGTTAAAGCCAGCAATCATAACCTGTAATAACAAAAATCTTATCTTATCTTATTCGTTTAGGTTTTGGTTTACATTAAAGTGATAAAACATGAGTCTTTAACAACATATTTCGGCCTAGATTAGATCTCTGCAATTACTTTTTTATAAATGAATAGTCTTTAACTTTTTTAAATTCTTAATCAAAAGTACATATTTTACCAGTTCAAAATCATACTCATATCCACTCATAATTTATCAATAAATAAAAATTTAGAAAAATTCACAGAATGTTGTTAATAACATCACCATTTATAACACACAGAATAGATTTCAAAAATTCACTAATTAATTTTTCACACACAGTTTGGACTTATATTGGACCGAGAACAACCGGATAACGTATTTGTGAAGCTCAAATTTTATTTGAGACAAAAAACTCTCAATTTGACTATAACAAATAGCATATTATTGATCTTTAATAATTACATATTTTTTTTTGTTCAAACATGACATGTTCGAATCTCTTATTATTATTTGTATTATAAGTTAAATGAAAAAACCCACGAAATATCATGATCCGATCTGTTCATGAATATTAGTTCAAATTATATTTCACTGTACTTTATTCTGATTCTGATCTGTACCTACTGATTTATTCGAAATTGTGTATTTTTACTAACCTTTCAGTATGTGTAACCAACTGATAAAGTAATGTTTAACTCAATTTTTTTTTTAATAAAATTAGTCTGGCTTCTTTAATAAATTATGTTGGTTGTTTTATTTAAATATTATAAAAAAAACTATTGAGCTTACTTTAAAGTTGATTTTATGAATCAAAATATATCCTTTAATAACGTCCGAAGGACGAAAATGTGTAAGTTGTCAACATATTGGAGACAGTTTATATTATATTTTGTAAATAGAGAATTGTTTTTTTTTCAAGGCACAATATGATTATTTATTTATTGTAAAAGTGGTATTGTAAAAAAAAAGAAAAAAGTCTGTAAAAACTGTTAAAATTATTCAAATTCGAATAATTTATGTCCTACGCTACATATAATGAAAAAACATGTTTGTTGTTAGATCTTCTTTCTAAGGCATTGCTAATCTGTGTTTCTTTTGTGAGTTAACTACAGGCATAAATTTTTGTTAAAAGTTAAGATGTTGTGTGAGAACATCGTCGTATTCAGAGTTTTTACCAAAATTTCCATATTTGCAAACCAAAGAGGGTGCAACATCGACCATCAACTTTTTATTGAAAGGCATAATTGTACAAAAATATGGAAATATGCAAAAACTGTGCCATTATCCAAATGTTATGACCTACAGTATAGTAACAATGGGCATTTTTCTAGGATTTTGAAATCAAAAACTTTCAAATATTATTAGCAGTAGTGCTGGATAGAAACAGTTATTAGTCGCAGATATTTTAATTATGTCAGTCTCTTCTGGCAATTATTTATGCTGGCATCTTTTATTTTTTCTTATTTTTAGAGCCAATAATATCATCTTTGATCATAAATATACTATGGTAACTAATTTTATAACAGAGCAATAAATGCAATCATTGCTGGTCCTCTAAAGAATTTATAAAAAAACGACAAAATAAGTATATTATATTATATTTAGACTTCCATAATGAAATGTTTATTAATATTTTTATAAGCTGTTTTCCAGTTTGAAAGCCAAAATTGCTATTTAAGAGTTTATTTTATTATTTTTTTCATTTATATCTAAAAAATGTTTGACAATGCTAAGATTACACCAATTCATAGTTTTAAGATTATATAATAAGCCGATACAAAGGAGTATTAAACAACTCGACAGATTGTAAAATTTAAAGTAAAGAAAAAGTAATAAAAATCATCTTCTTGGATTTATTTTATAATTTATATATCATTTTTTAATATTTTGGGCCTAGTGACCCCAAATTACAGAAGAGTAAGTAAACTTTTTAATGACAACGGAGAGGTAATTGTGGACAAAGAGAGTATTGATAATACCTGAAAAAATTACATACGAAATTTATTTTTTGATGATAGAGAGAATCAGTCCTAAAAATCTACGAAAACAGGACCACCTATACTAATGGGAGAAATAAGAGCAGCCATAATATCACTAAAAGAAGGGAGAGCTCCAAGACCAAACGGAGTACAGTCTGAATTTCTTAAACTTCTTGATGATGAATCTTTAATAAAAATAATATCTATTTTCAATAATATCTATGACAAAGGCAATATTCTAAAAGATTGGCTAGTTTCAAAATTTATTACGTTACCAAAGAAACAGGGAGCGAAAAAGTGTAAAGAATATAGGCTAATAAGTTTAATGAGCCATACACTAAAACTTTTTCTTAAAATTATACATCGCAGAATATAGAAGCTATGCGAAGAGAGAATACAAGACACACAGCTTGGATTCATAAAAGACGTATGTACGAAAGGTGCACTGTTTAGTCTACAGTTATTATTCCAAAGATGCAGAGATATGACTTGCGATATCTGCACCTGCTTTGTGGACTATCAAAAGCATTTGACACAGTTGTCTACTTGTATACTTTCACCTATATTCAACTATATTATTCAAGCTATATTCAGAGGAAATATTTAGTGAAGCCTTGGAAAATTGCGAACATGGAATCCTTTTAAATGGAGAACGCCTAAACAACATCCGCCATGCAGATGACACCGTTATTTTTGTAGACAGTTTAAACAGTTTACAGTTTTTGATATGTTAACTACAAGTTAACATATCAAAAAATAAATTTATGGTCATTAGCAAAAATAAGCCCACCAATTCTAAAAGTCGAAGTGGAATATGCCATTAAACAATTAAAGACCAATAAAAGCCCTGGACCTGATGAAGTTTATCCTGAAATACTTAAATTGATCGAAAGTAATAACATTGATTTGTTAGTAATTTTGTTTAATACAATCTACGATACTGGGGAAATACCAGAGGAATGGTTAGAATCTATTTTTATTCCCATTCCAAAACAAGCTAACTCCAGGCGATGCGCAGATTTTAGATTAATAAGTCTTATGAGCCAAATGCTTAAAATTCTATTAAAAATACTTCACAATAGGGTATACAAAAGGTGTGAAAAAGAAGTTGGATACGATCAATTTGGATTCAGAGCCGGAATGGGGACCAGAGAGGCCTTGTTTTCATTACAAGTACTGCTGCAGAAGTGTTACGACCAACAAAAGGATGTCTTTCTATGTTTTGTAGACTTTGAAAAGGCATTTGATCGCGTAAACCATAATAAAATGTTAAATTACTTGCAGAGCATCAACTTGGATAGCAAAGATCTCCGACTAATTAAGAACTTATATTGGAGGCAGAGTGCCAAGATTAGGATCGACGATCATACATCTAAAAATATTAGTATAAATAAAGGAGTAAGGCAAGGATGCATACTGTCCCCTATGCTGTTCAATCTTTACTCGGAACTACTATTCAAGCAAGCCTTGGAAAACCTTTCCACAGGAATAAAAATTAATGGAGAACCAATATCTAGCATAAGATATGCAGATGACACTGTCCTACTGGCTGATACAGACACAAACTTACAGAGGGTTATAGACCACCTTAAGGATGCTTGTCGAGAGTTTGGAATGAAGATCAACGAAAAAAAAACAAAAGTAATGGTGATCCAAAGAAAACAGAATATCCCCTTACCTATAAAAATAAATGGGAATATTTTAGAACAGGTAAACCAATACAAATACCTTGGCTGTTGGATTAATTGCAAGCTGGACCCAGAACAAGAAATTAAAGCGAGAATTGCTCAAGCTAGGGATAGTTTCTTTAAGATGCACGTTCTATTCTGCGATACACATATAAATATTAAATTGAGATTAAAACTTGTAAAATGTTTTATCTGGTCTGTTCTTCTCTACGGAGTCGAAACATGGACTTTAAAAATAAAGAGCCTGAATAGAATCGAGGCATTTGAAATGTGGGTGTACCGTAGAATTTTAAAAATTCCTTTGACAGCACGAAAAACAAATGAAGAAGTACTAGCGAGACTCAATTTAGAAAAAGAACTATTGAGAACAGTCAAAAGAAGAAAAACCAGTTATTTAGGGCATTTGTTGCGCAACGAGAAATACTACATCCCTCAGTTGACAATAAAAGGCAAAATAGAAGGAAAGCGAGGAATTGGAAGAAAAAAATTGTCCTGGTTACGTAATATCAGAAACTGGACAGGACTTGGATTTGAGGAACTCTTAAGAACAGCTGAAGATAGACAAACGTTTGCCACCATAACCGCTAACCTCCATTGATGGAGACGGCACTTGAAGAAGAAGCAAAAATAAAATTGTAGACGTCCAACTGTTTATCAAGAATACACCAGTGAACCGAATACAATAGTTTACCTATTTTGAAACAATAGTAAACGAACAATGGGATTATTCACAAGAAGTAAAATGTAGAATAGAAAAGGCTAGGAGTGCATTCAACAACATGGCCAAACTCTTTAAAAGCCACAAACCTAATCTGGAGATAAGAGTAAGGCTCCCACGATATTATATCTTCTCTATATTATACCACGGAGTTGAATCCTGGACAATCACTGAAGCGATGGAGAAAAAAGTTGAAGCCTTCGAGATGTCGCTATACAGAAGAATCCTAAGGATATCATGGACGGAAGATAACCAACGTACTACGAAGAATGGATAAAGAAAAAGAAGTGATGTATACGAAGAAAAGGAGAAAGTTAGAATATCTCTGACACATAATGAGAAACGATACTAAATAAAGATTACTGAAAATAATCCTTCAAGGGAAAGTATTCGGAAAGCGAAGAATTGGGAGAAGAATGTCATGGTTAAAAAACCTGAGGAAATGGTTCTCCGCAACACCAAATAATCTATTTAAAGCATCATTTAATAAAATAATTATAGCAAGAATCATAGCCAATATTCAAAACAAAAGAAGAAAGAGACCCCAAATTCTAGGTTTCTTCTTTCGACCAAGAGGATTATATTTACAAGTTTTAAGATATAACTTTAAGAATTGTCGCAGGGACGGACAAACAGATAAACAGATAGACAAAGACATAATTTCAATAAGGACCTAAGTTAAGTTGGCTCCTCAATTAAGAAACAGGATTATGCCTATTAATATTAAAACCTATTATTAGTGAATCCTAATATGAAAAAATAGACGAGTCGAATAAAGGACTTGATTTTACAAATTTTGTGGTAAAAAATATTCAAAAAAACTAAGATCCCCACATAAAAACTTTAAAATAATATAAACAGAAGTCATTTTAGATTCCAGAAATAGACTTTTAAAGTACCATCAATACGCTGAGTGGGTATAACCATCATAATTATCATTATTAGTGAAGTTACAGCTCTTAGAGTGCCTTAACCTTCTTAATTTTCATGCGCTATACTGTCTGTTCTGTTCCGTACTAAGTTTTTGAAGTGTTTTGTACTTGAGTTGGAAGCACTGATTTTCCCTGCATCTTGCGTCGTCTGATCTTTCCATTTGAGGTCTACCGTCTTTTCTCGTATCTACCGGTTGTGCAGTTATAATTTTTTATCGTATTTGCTTCTAGTGCTAGGACTTATACCCAGCCCACCGTCGATGAATTTATTTAATTGTAATAATAATATTGTTATACAGAATTTCTGCTTGTAAATATTCTGCAGATAAAGTGTTTCTTGATAGCTGTTTGCTACAAGCAAGTATGGGTACTAACGATGATAGAAAAAAAAGTCAGAATAAAATTCGCTGAGCTTGAAGACCACTCAAATTGGATCCTTTCCATTCCTAGATGGAAAAATAGAAGACCAAAACAACAAATGTTGTAAATATCTAATAAAGTCTAAATAATATTGTAGCTCTATCAGAAGAAAACACCATGCCCGCCTTGAGATATTGCCGCGGCATCAATAAAAAAAATAACCGCGGTCACCAAAATAAACAATTAAAAAATGACTAATAAAAGGCGCAAGCTACCTAGAAAACAGACAAGTTAAGGTTAAGGTTAAATAACAACAAATTTTATATGAGAATTATTCTACCCAGAATTTACATATGGCAAACATTTTGATGCCAGTTGCCTCCATAACGCATCAGCATGTTATGGGTGGTGGAGGATAGCCTGAGGAGCGTTGGTCGAACGAGGAATATCTGGATTACAAACATCATAACAGTTAAAGATACCAACTGAATAGTAAAATTGACGTGGTCATACTATTAGACAAAGAATCATATAATAAGTTTACTACAAATTAGATCGCTCAGTAATTGATTCCTACTCGAAGCAGTTAAAAAATTAGAACACCTAAATTTAGTACTGGTACTTTTACTATCGAGAAATATTTTTGTATATAACACTAGAAAGTACTATTTTAAAAAGTGAAATTGTTTTCAGTTCACAAAGCTTCAAAGTTTCATTTACAAAGCCAATCAATTTTACACAATAATTGTTTAAAATATCTCTTAAGGTTCCTCTAGAGCAGCGGTCGGGAAACCGGGGTAAATTACCCCAAATGGGGTAAAAATTAAATTTTTGGGGGTAAAAATGAAACTTTTGTGAGTAAAAAGTATATATTCTTAATTTGCTATTTTATAAACCTGTTAGTATTTTTTCAACTTAAACAATTTAGCGACATATGCAGGCCACGCCATCTTACTCTCCACCACTAGAGTGTTCTCGAGTTATATCTTTGCGTAGTAAAGCACAGTCCCGGTACCGACTACCTGCTCAGTTCGTGCTATGCCGTCAAGATACAAATACATTGACGAGTCAGAGAGCGAGTTTTTACTAATTAGTTGCTGACAATATCACCATTTTATCATTAATCATCGATATATCGATCAAGGTAAGCTGCAATTTAAAAATTTAATTCAAGTATTTTACAACTATCATTTTCTGTCTCCCTTAAGATGGCAGCAAATAGAAAAAGAACATACCAAGACGAATTCCTTAATTACGGCTTTACATAAATAGAAGACAATGGTACAATGAAACCAGAGTGTGTTGTATGTGTGAAGGTACTGACTTCAGAATCTTTCAAAAAAAGTCAATTGAAGAAACATTTACAATTTAGATAATTTGCATTCACACCTGTCTTTCAAACCGCGAGAATACTTTGCAAATTTAGAAATACCTGTTAAAAGACAAATATTGAATAGCAACTTGTTTGGTACATTTGATCGGCGTCCAGCATCAAGGGCTAGCTCTAAAGTAGCCTGATTGATTGCACGAAATAAGAAACCATACACTATTGGTAAAGATTTGGTTAAACCAGCTGCTGTAAAAATGGCAGAGATTATGTGTGGTCAAAAAGAAGCAAAGAAACTGAATTCAGTGCCCTTGTTTGCGAAAATTGTGAAAAAACAAATTTCTATATTAACAGAAAATGTAAAGGAACAGGTTATTTTCGTATTAAACAGGCTAAATATTTTGCTATTCAGCTTGATGAGACAACTGATTTTCGTAGCAATTCACAACTAATGGTATATGTTCGCTACATAGGTGTAGATAATTTTGAAGAGGAATTGCTGTTTTGTTCTCTCGAGTTGAGATCTCGTGGAATTGATGTCTACAATAAAGTAAATGAATATTTCAATGCGCAAAGTTTAAAATGGGAAAACTGTATTTCTGAATCTTTGCATGGAGCTCCAGCTATGCTGGATCATATTAATGGTTTTTCGGCTTTTGTAAAAAAAATAACCCAAATATTGAAGTTACTCACTGTATGATCCATCGCCAGGCCCTTATGGTCAAATATTTAGAACCTACACTGGAAGCTGTCATGCATGATGTCATCAAGATTGTAAATTTTATCAAGGGACATGCACTAAACACGCGGCTATTTCGTGAATTATGTCAGGACGGTGAAGCTGAATATACGGACCTACTTTATTATACAGAAGTAAGGTGGCTTTCTCGCGGAAATGTACTAAATCGAGTATGGACTCTCAAAACTGAAGTCGAAATTTTTATGGTTGATTAAAAAAAGTTAAAAACTCTTCCTGGGTTGCATATCTCACATATTTAGCGGGCATTTTTGAGAGTATAAATATATTAAACAAAGAATTGCAAGAAAAGAATATTAATATCATTTCAGCGAGAGAAATAGTGTCAGCGTTTGGGTTAAAGCTGCAATATTGGAGACAGAAAGTAGAACCGAACAAGACAGCTACTTTTTCAAGGTTAGCTTTGTTTTTGGAAGATTGCGAAAATATTACTTTTGCTGACATCAAGGATACAATTGTAAGACATCTTATCAAACTCAGAAAGCGGTTTTCAGATTACTTTCCAGATCTTGATACACTTACTCTCAGTTGCATTGCAGATCCTTTTACATGTGAAATTGCTATGATACCAGAAGAACCTTCAGGTTTAGCAGAAGCAATTCTTGAACTTCGATCTAATATTCAATTTGAGAGTAAACCAAATCTGTTATCTTTTTGGATGTCAAAAGCTGCAAAGGCTTTCAAAATTGTACATGAAGATGCGGTTAAAAAATTGTTGCCATTTGGAACAACATATTTGTGCGAACAAGGCTTTTCCACTCTAATGAACATAAAAACGAAGAACAGAAATCGATTAAACGCTGAAGACTGTGTTCAAATCGCTCTTACACCAAGTCCCAATTTTGAAGCAATTGTATCGAACATGAAACCTCTCCCATGAAAATTCGCCCCCACAGAAAATATAAGCAAATGATAATTTCTCGTTATTTTGTAATTCATATGATATTTTTCTTGTATGACAAAATAACAAGAAATTCATTTACTTATATTTTCTGTGGGGGTGAAAGTTATGGATTACTAGGTATTACATTGATAAATTGAATAAATGATGTTTAAATTAAATTTTTAATTATTGTTTTTTTTTCAAAATTATCATGGGGGCTATAACATGAAAAATGCTAAAAAGAGGCGATTGCGTTTTTTCTTGCTCTTCGCCATGGGGTAATATCAACTTACACAAAAATATTTTGTGGTAATGATTAAAAATGTTCCCCGACCGCTGCTCTAGAGGATTATTTATTTTGCTATTTTTGGTAGCACATATTTAAAACAAATAATAATCAGTTTTTAACAATCAATATTTATTTGGTGCAAAGCGATAGTTACTGTATTTTCTCTGAAATATGTTGTATATTTTATAATGTGTTATTTAAAAATTTATTATACAAATCAAAAACAATATGAAATATTAGTTCAGTAACCAGATTTCATATTAATATTTATGAAAATAATTTATTTCAATAATCTGGTAGTTTTATATTTTGTTGTATTTTAGAGTTGTTGCCGTAATTATTAATGTAGAAGCATTACATTAATAAACAATATTATACTCCAATAAGTTTTATATATATATATATATATATATATATATATATATATATATATATATATATATATATATATATATATATATATATATATATATATATATAATAACGGATTTATTACGGCTGTCGCCGCTTCTCCGCCCCCAATTTCCATCTTTTTCTGTCATATGCAGTTGCCTCTTCTAAGTCTCTTACCGCCATTGCTTTATCAATTGCGCCAACTTCTCCGTGGTCGTCCTCTCTTTCTTCTTTCAGGAGGGATCCATTTCAGTACTCTTCTAGGCCATCTGTACTCTGGCATTCTTTTAACATGTCCGAACCAGATTAATGGTTTTCTTTCTATGTCATCATTGATATTTCGCTCCCTTTTCATTTCGTTTCTTATTTTTTCGTTTCTAACTCTCTCCAGTTTCGATCTACCGCATCTTCGTCTCAGATAATCCATTTCTGTTGTCATAAGTTTGTTTCTATTAGCTTTGGTGACGTCCCATACTTCCGAACGTAAAGTGTAATACTTTGGACCATACTACCGTAAATGTGTTTTTTGGTTTCTCGTTTAATTGTTTTTTGCCAGAGAAGAGAGTTTAAAGCACGGGTCGCTGCTCTGCCCTTGTTTATTCTTTCCCTGATGTAATATTTAAATTCATCATTTATAGATATATTTATGAAAAATGTATTCATAGATGACATGATTAGGTAGATCTGAACATGAAAAGTAAGTATTTTTTTGGTGTTGATATTGTCATAACAGTTGTCGTATTACGAGTTGACAAAAAGTCAAAACCTATACTTTTTCTCCAATGGTGAATGTGAGCATTAAAATAACTCGCATTTTTCTCTTACTAGTTCCCGAAGGTCTTTATATAGTGGGTCTTTATGTGTGTGTTGATAAGTAGGGAATAAATTTGATATTTTCTAAATGAAACCTCTTTTAAATTTAATGTTCTACATTCTACAACAAAATTTCAATATAAAAGGGGTGATAACGTCATAGGTTTTTTTTTAATTAACACCCCATATTTTATGACATTTTTAAATCGATAAAAATAAGCTGATTCCAAAAAAGTATAATACTTGGGGTCTAATGGATACAATTTGAAAGATATGCGCTTAGAAAATAGATTATTTATTATCAGTTGCAAAAAAGTAGCCTACTACTAGTTTTTAGTGAAATGTAAATTTTTTTATTAACGTTCAATAATAACTAAGTAGTTCAATAATCGTAATATTTCGTGAATGTTCTGTATTTTTGCTTAGAATTAATTTGAAGTAGAAATGAATTTGAGTCTAAAGCAAAGAATTGAAATACTCATAATGATTGGGTATGGAGACAAATCGCGAACTCAGATGGAAGTGTGTAATTTATTTAATGATAAATATCCAGAAAGACCTATAAAGCAGTCAACAATAGGTAATATTGAAAATTAATTTCGAGAAGCTGGTACGGTCAAAAATGCACGCAAATAGGATCGTCCATCTGTAGATTATGATACAATATTAAATGATCTACTTGCTTTTGCAGAACATGCGTACACTTCTGTTCGTAAGGTTAGTCGTTATCTCAATATTTGCAAAACAACGGTACACAAAGTAATAAAACTTGAAAAATGGCACCTCTTTAGATGCACACTTGTACAGGAACTACAGAATTGTGTAGATACTGGGCAAAAGAAAACCCCAACTGGATGCGGGAACATCATACACAATACACGCAAAAGGAAAACGTATGCGCTGGCATTGTAAGAAATAGAATCATTGAACCCTACTTTTTCGAAGGTAATTAAAACGGGCTAGCATACCTTCAGTTTTTTAAGGGGTATCTCGTACCTACTTGAGTTAATTTATTCCCCACTAGAATTAATCCTGGAGGTTTTGATAACAGTTTATGGTTGCGACAGGATGGTGCGCCTCCGCATTATGCTGTAAATATTCGAAACTACCTAAACAAACTTTTTCCGAACAGGTGGATTGGAAGATTTGGACATATTAAATGGCCAGCGAGGTAGCCAGACCTCAATCCTTTGGATTATATTATGTGGGGTCGTTTGAAGAATGTTGTTTATTAAACGAAACCTGCAAATATTGAAGACTTAAAAACAAGAATTTGTAAAGAAATAAACAATATTTCTTAAGAAACCATGAACAAGGTTCTACAAGAATTTGTATAATTTTTGGGTTGCTGTCAAATACAACAAAAGCTACAATTCGAACATTTAAAATAAAGTCACGTATTCATTCCTAGATTACTTTCAAGTTACTGATTATAATTTATTTATAATTTATTAATATTAGAAATAAATAAAAGTTAATCTTCTAAGAGCATATCTTTCAAATTATATCAGTTAGACTCCCAGTATTATACTTTTTTGGAATCAGCTCATTTTTGTAGATCTAAAAATGTTCTAAAATATAGGATGTTATATTTAAAAAAGAGCCGATGTCGTCAACACCTTAATGTGTATCACCTTGTATAAACAAATTTTATTGTAAAATATTTAAGATTTCTTTAAAAAGGTTTTTCATTTAGAAAATATTGAAATTATTCCATACTTTACCGACACACTGTATATTCAGGTCTGTCTACTCGTTATATTTTTCGTCCATATTTCTGTGTATCTGGTCTTCTTTTATCATATATTTTGGCTTCCATAATAAATGTAAGATGATATAAATCACAGGTGAATCGCCTGATGCGTGAGTAATGCGAATCAACCTATATCCTAATCCACAGAAATGATTACGTACCCTATACAGCAATCCTGCTACATATAGTAAATAAACGGCTAAATACTTTCTGTTTCCAGCGTTAGAGAAAGAACGATTCAGATTCGTACCAGGGAAAGGAACGCGTGAGCAGATATTTAACACGAGAAAATACCAGATAATAAAAAAAGTAAGGGGACACAATATACCAATGCTTCTCTGTTTTGTAGATTACACAAACGCTTTCGATTCAGTAAAATGGGAAATATGGAAGAGCCTAACCATTTAGTTAATCTAATAAGAAATCTGTATGATAAAAACTCAACTAAAGTTAAAGTATCTCTCTCTCTTGTCGTTTCTCCATTACGAAGAATCGTGATTTCTTCCAATATTCCTAACAATTTTTCTCCATTGGTCTCTATTTTCAGCTGCTCTGAGAGCTTTGCAGAATGAGTTTCCAGCTAAATTCTTAATTTGTTCGAACCATCTGGTTGGTGATCGTCCTCTTGATATTCTCTCCGGAACGTTTCCAGAAACAATTAATCTCTCCAAACTATCGTCACCTCTGCGAACCACTTGACCGAAAAATTGCAGAATATGTTGCAAACATATTCTGTCTGAAACACATATATTTAAATGAAATTTAAATGCAAAATAGCATTATGTGTAAATCTGGAAGACTTGCGCACATAATGGAATCTGGAAGTAAGATCTTGGAATCTCGGAAAAGGGTCCTGGAAGAATTGTAGGAACATGAATCTCATGAAACGTGAATAATAGCCCAATCTTACTGGGAAAGCATACTGGGAAACACTGTGCTTGCTATTTACCTGCAACCAAATCTACGCCAGTTGCAATCACATACTGGACCAGCAGGTAGGTATTGATGATAAAGACCTACGCAATATTAAAAATCTTTACTGGCATCAACGTGCAAACATCAGGATTGGCCGGGACACCACTGAGGAGCTTCAAATACGAAGAGGAGTGAGGCAGGGCTGCATTTTGTCCCCGCTACTATTTAACATCTATTCTGAGTTCGTTTTCAAGAAAGCAGTGGATAATGTTCAATGTGGTATAAAAATGAATGGCGTCAATATTAATAATTTGAGATATGCGGATGACACAGTGTTAATTGCAAGTAATTACGAAGAACTTCAACATCTAATTAATAGGATTACCACAACGTGTGATGCATATGGCCTTAAGCTAAACACCGCAAAGACAAAGGTGATGGTCGTCAGTAAAACGCCAATACAACCGGAAGTGGTAACAGCTTATTATGAACAACTGGAGAGAACTAACAGTATCACTTACCTTGGTTGTAATCTAAATGAGAACTGGAACATAAGCAAAGAAATTTGAATACGGATAGAGAAGGCCAGAGCTGCATTCTTTAAGATGAAGAAACTGTTATGTGGAAACAATATTACTTTAAGTTTGAAAATTAGATTAGTGAGATGTTATGTGTTCTCTACTCTTTTGTATGGTGTCGAAGGTTGGACTTTGACGGATACACTTCTGAAGAAACTGGAAGCCTTTGAAACCTGGGTGTATCGGAAAATCCTACGAATAAGTTGGGTGGATAGAGTTCGTAACGAAGTTGTTTTGCATCGGATGGGAAAAGTTACGGAAGTCGTCAAAACAGTTAAAAATCGCAAACTTGAATATTTTGGCCATGTTATGCGCCACCCAGAGAGATATATTATACTCAATTTAATAATACAATGCAAGGTAGACGGAAGAAGAGGGCCAGGTCGAAGAAGAACGTCATGGCCTAGAAACCTGAGAGATTGGTTTAACAGATCCTCTGCATCTCTTTTCCTAGCTGCCGCCAACAAAATTACCATAGTCATTTTGATAGCTAACGTTCGATAATCGAGCTCGGCACATAAAGAAGAAGATACTGAACCTGAAGCTTCCTTTAGACGCTAAGAAATAGCTCTCGACAAAATACAAAACTGGTTACACATTTGGTGTATAAACGCAAATGCCTCATTTGGACTGCAGATTAACATGACGGAAGCACATCTTCGCTAAAATGAAACAATTAGGTCTGAAACTAAAACGGTATTATTGGCTTATAGGAAGATCATAATGCACCCTCGAAAACAAACACTTCCTATACAAAAGTAATATACCACCGATTTGGACTTATGGTATTCAACAATGGCACCGCCAGCAACTTCAACATAGGCATCAGCAAAGGGTACCAAAACAAAATACTACACATACTAGTGAACGGAGCATGGTACGTAACCAAGAGCATAATTCATAGGGATCTTAATGATCTTAATGTTAAAGAAGTGATCAAAAAGTTTAGTGGATTCAATCGGGAACGAGTGAAATCACACCAGAATCAATTAGCAAATTATTTAATAACCTTACCAGAAGAAAGTAAAAGACTTAAAATGTTCTAACTATCTGAATTACTAGGTTTTAGTTTAAATTAGACTAATGAAATATTTTTCAGTTTAGGACAAAACGTATTTTTTTAATTTTGAAAGATGAGTACTCACTGGATTTTCCCCTACAAATCATTTTCAAAGGTTTACTTAAATTATAAATTAAGTATACTGATAGTATTTAGAAATACTTATTATCAATGTAGACGAATGTGTGAATAAATTTTCAAAAAAAAAATTACCAGTATGTGGAAAATATGAAGAATAAAATGATCTGTTAGAATGCATTCCACAAAAACCGCAGGCTACCAAATTATTAGATGAAATTCATACTTTTCCCATGCTGTTGCCATTGAATATTAAATGGCAAACATTTCGAAATGACTCGAAAGTATCACACAAAAATTTAGTAACATGAAGTGACTTACAAGCTCATTTTAAATGATTACGCAGCCTTCAGTTCATTTAGCTAAACATGTATTAATTTAAGTTTAATTTGATCAAAAAATGGAGTGGGTGCGGACTCTAGAGGCGCCCTGTATATGTTTTCTTTAATTAATAATATCCGATGCTTGACTGTTTTGTCGAGGAACTAAGAATTTTATCAACAATTTTCCACCTTTTAACTTTAATGATTTAAAAATATTTGTACCATATTTTGGATAATGTTTGTAACAATCTTTTCAAAAGAAATATACATAAATATTTTATATTATTATAAAAGAGTAAATATGTACACACTACTTACTTTCTATAATATACGTTACCATTATTTGTTGTCACTTTTTCGTAAAAATAATAGAATTAATAATATTCCAAAAATAACCATAGTAAATAACAAGTTGTCTATCCAAAACAAAGTAAGACATAATTATCTAAAATTCGTATGCCCATACGTTACCACTTTTAGCCTTTCTATTATCTTTTTGCAAAACAATTTATTTTCTATAAAAGATTCTAGTTATTTTTGCTGCTAATTTTTAATGTTATCTATAAAGAACAATCACTACTTTGTTTAATAGAAATGTTTGAAATTTAAAAAAATTAACTAATTTAAAAGCAACAACTGAGTCTCAATTCAACCTCTCAAATATTTGCTTACCTGAAATATATTTATAATAATGGAAACTTACAAATTACTGCTCAAAGTCTACAAACAAAATTTAAATTTTACAAATAAATATTTTGTATATATAAATACCAAAAGTTTTGTCCACCAGTATTTACCAATAAATGTGTTCAACGTATTGTTTATTGTTAAAAATATTTTGAAATCCAACAGAAAATAGAATAAATAAGCAGAATTCATAAAATATTTGCTTTTAGTAAAACTAGCTGTGTGGAAACTATGTTTAATTTTAATTTGTTTAATGTTTCGTTAAAAATATTCGGTCTTTGTGTACAAATTGTTTTTAAAACTTTTATTTCACTACCTAAAATATTCAAAGAAGATGATGTATGCAATATTTTCCGAGTTATAATAATGACGTAGTTTTGGTGGAGGTTGGCGTGGGGTTTAGCGTGGGGATTATGAGATAGTGAGATTTTGATTCACGGATGGAGTGGACGATGTTTTCTTTAGGGTTTATCGTTTATCGTTTTCTTTATCGTCCGCTCCATCCGCGAATCAAAATCCCACTGTCAGAAATGTTCGCACCAACCCCCGCGTCAATCCTTGCGCCAATCCCCACGCTCACTCCCTATTGTCGGGGGGCTAGGAAGACGGAGACCTCGGGAGCCCTGAAAAAGACATTAGAGTGGATGTCGAAAGCTCAGGGCAATAAGAATCAACGCGGTTCAACCCGGAAGACAGTTGAGTTTAATATTTGTTTTTCTAATATTATTAATATTAGCTCTACGAGAACGTTAATGTTTCCTACAACTAGTTATAAACAAATTTTCGCTTTTTTCGTCTATCAGATAAAAGTGAAGCACTTCAAACAAACTTTAAAGTAAGAGGCTTATAAGTCATATAAATACCCCTTAAAACGGCGTTTTTTTTAATGTTTCTATCCTTAATGAAAATTGCAAAATGCAAAAATTTCGGTTTGTTATAAATGTTAACACTTACAAACACTAAAACACTAAAAATTATAGGTTTTATATTACATATAATTTGGTGCATAAAATATGATTTAAAAGTCGATTAGTAAAATAGTTTATTTATTTAATTTGTTTATCCCAAATTAATTTTTTTGCAACAAAATAAGTCAGAAAATTATGTAGTTATAGTAATTATATGGGTAGCTTCTAAAGGAAGAAGATTTATTCTATTATTATTGTTTCAATAAAATAATTTTAATTATTGCAAACTAATTTTGCAAAAAAATTTCTATTTTTTGCTTATAAACAATAAAAATATGTTCTTAATGATTGCCTGCAAGAAAATTAGTTTGTCATATTTAGAAACCCTGTATTTTTTTTTTAATTTAAAAGAAAAAAAAGTTCACCAAAAGGACACTTTGGGACGAAGTTAGTGTCTTTTTTTTAAATCGATAGCAGTTTTGCTTAAAATAACTAAGAGATCTTATTTATGTCATCAGAAAGAACATGACTTGAAGTTTTATTGTGCAAAATTCGAAAAATATCGCATTTTAATGGAATCGTGGAAGGGAAGGAGTTGTTAACTATATCTCTGTTTCTTGTTTATGGATTTCGACGTTTCATTTCTAAATTTGTTTGTAATTTTTGCGTATATTACGAATATGTATTATTTAAATAATTCAATTGTTTTAAAACATTAAATTAAACTATTTAATTTGTTAAAACAATTTTTAAGTTTTTAGTTCAGTTTTTTAGTAATATTTGAGGTAATTTTTATTGCTAATTATAAATATTTATGATTAATATAAACTTTTTTAATAAACTTCGCAAATAATTTATTTATAATAGATTTTATATAAAAAAAATTAAACTATTCAATTCTTTTTACATATTGCTTTAAAAATAAAAAATCTCAAATAAATATTTGAGATTTTGCTCAATGGAAAATTAGTTCAATGGAAAATATTCCATGGCAACCTATTTATTTAGCTTTTATTTATTTATTTTACACTTTTTAAACAAATTATAAAAAATGTTGTTTTGCTTCAAAATTACTTGTTTTTAATAATTTAAGTTTGTCTAAAACGAAAGTTAGTTTTCTGTTTTTTCGTCAAATATTTACTTTAAATGTAAAACGCAAATAAATAATTAAAAATACCGATAAATACCGATTTTAACGTTCTTTGAGGCCGTTTTTCAATAGGTTGTGACATCGAATTTAAAAAACAGAAACTGTGAGATGAAAGTTTACAAATTACGTTCAAAATGCGCAAGCCCATTTTGATTTTATAGGGAATAAGTCAGTTTAGAATATTCATAAAAAATTGATATACCGTTGCGTTTCGGGATATATAGACTTGATGGACATCTAAACCTTAACCTTTATAACACATTGTTTATTTTTACGCATAAGCTAAATCTTATTTTAATCGAAATAATAGAGATGATGCTATTATATTACAGTATACAGTTTACCCAAAGTTTACCTGTTTATTGTTTATTTATAATAATTTTTTAACAAATAAAAATTTCTTTTTTATTTGAACTATTTATTCTTTTTTTATATTATTCCGGTTCCCGTGGTAAACTTTAGGTAAACTTTTTACTGTAATATTGCATCATATTCTTTCGATTAAAATAAGATCCAGATTGTGGATAAGAAATAAACAAAGTTTTTCAAACGTTAAAGTTTAGACGTCCCTCAAGTCTATATGACTTTTTTAAACTATTTTAAACTGACCACTGCCATATAAAATCAAAATAAAATTGAGCATTTTTAAACGACTTGACTTAAGCTTTCATCTTGTTTTCTTTTGTACTAAAAAATGCTCTCGAAAAACGCTAAAACTGATTTTTTTTCTTCTATTTTAGTTTTATTTGTAATTTACGTTTATTTGCAATTTACGTTTAAAGTAAGCGTGTTACATAAGAATCATAAGAAATAACTCACAAATCATAAGAAACTTTTGTCATGAAATAACTCAAATTATTAAAAAATGGTTTTAAAGTAAGAAAAGCAATTTTCTATAATTTGTTTAAAAATTGTTATCCAAAAATAGGTTGCCATGGAAAATTTTCCGTGAACTTTTTAGCATAGCTATTGGCACCAAAATAATATCGATTAAAACAAATTTCAGCATATGGGTAAAAAATCGACATTTTTAAATAAAAGCCGCCCGCTTAGCATGTTAAGCAATAAATAAAACTTTCATTTTACTGAAGTTTATTTATAATAAAGCATTACATAAACCAATTATTTTTAGAAATAATTAAATAGGATAATTCATTTTTTTCAAAAAATCATTATAAATAATGATAAACTATTATAAATAAATTATTTACGAAGTTTGTTGAAGAAGTAGGTATACGTTTATCATAAATATTAATGGATTATAATAAAAATTATCTCAAATATTACTAAAAGAATTAAAAACTGAAAAAAAATTGTTTAAAGTAATTAAATTGGTTATTTAAAAGTTTAATTATTTAAATAATACATATTCATATTGTACGTAAAAAGTACATATAAATTAAAAAGAAACGTCGAAATCCATAAACAAGAAACACAGGTACAGTTAACAGCTTCTTCCTCCTCTGACGCTCCCGCTAGTTTCAAAGAATACTTTTTGAAGTTTTGTGAGCGATTCCATTAAAATGCAATTTTTTGCAAATTTTACACATTAAAACTTTAAAACATATTTTTTTCAGATGACCCTAATAAGATCTCTTAATTGTTATAAAGAAAGCTGCTATCAATTAAAAAGGCACCAACTTCGTCCCAAAGTATCCTAGGTCAACTTTTTTTTTTAAATTTGTAAAAAAATACAGGCTTTCTAAATGTGAAAAAATAATAATTATTGCCAATGGTTAAAAAGTTATTCTAATTGTTTATAAGCAAAAAATCAACACGTTTTTGCAAAACTATTTTGCAATTCTTAAAATAATTTTTCCTCATTTTTTTAAATAACAATAGAATAAATCTTGTTCTTTTAGGAGCTATCCGTACAAAATACAATAACTACATATTTTTTTGAATTATACTGTTGCAAAAAAATTTAATTTGAAAAAAAAAAACAGATTAAATAACTTATAAACTATTTGACCGATCGTCTTGAAATTTTAATCATATTGTAAGCACCACAAAACCCAACACCATTTTATATAATATAAAGGTTAGAAGTTTATTTTTAAAAGAGTTAATAACATTTATAAAAAACCAAAATTTTTAATTTATTTTGTAAGTTTCTAAGCAACAAATAAGGCTAGAAATAGTTAAATGACGCCATTTTAAAGATTTTTATATGACTCATAAGTTTCATACTCTCAAATTTGTTTCAAATTGCTTCACTTTTTGCGGGTAGATGAAAAAAGCGAAAATTTACCGTTTTTTGACCTAAATTTGTTAATAATTAATTCAGTCCAAAAAACCGACTGCAGGAAACATATATAGGTTGTTGTTACAGAGGTCCATACTACTCTGTCGCTTGCCTGGCCGGTTTAGTATCACAAACAGGGTACTTTTTTTGCTTATTTCCCTTGCCCATTTCGTATGTCAGTCATTAGAGATAATATACTGACTTCAGAACTAACTGAAGAGCCATATACGTGAACAGAATATTGTGACAAAATGTCAAGAAAAGAGTGAAAAAGGATCACTTGTAGAAACAATGTATGAATATAAACTCTGTCCTAACGTTCCCGGATTTTATTTGGATTGTTAGATAATGGCTCAGAAGTAATTTTTTTTTAATTTTAACTTTTTTTGACTTTTTTTAAGGTCACTGTAAAATCAGTTTCTTAATATTTTTGACTCCTTTCAGCATATAGGAATTATCACAGTAGTCAGGTGCCAGTGGCGCCTTTGGGCGTTCAATTTTTTTCTCCTATCCAAGGCTAAATCTTATTTTTGAACTAACCTTGAAGATAATTGAGATAAAAGTAATACGAGTATACAGTCTTCAAATTTCGTATTGGCACCCTAATAATGTTATTGAGTATATAGATGTGACACCGAGAGTGAAAAACTAATAAATAGGTGGCAACGAATGTGTTAAACGACTTGACAATATTAAGACATATCACTTTTTATAGAATGTTATTTATTTTCATTCGTTTATTTAAAATAATTGATTTCGCGTATATTTTAAAGTACCTAAATATTTAAAGGATTTTAAATAGACCACTACATTATTCAGTAACAGAAAATACATGAAATATTTTCATTATTTCATCTTCATCACTTATTTACAATAATGGTTTTCAAATATAATTAATTAAAACGCAGTGGCCCGATCATTAACTTTCGCAAATTTGTGGTATTAATATATCATATTTAGGTTTTTTAGGTAAAATATTGCTGTAATGTTATTTTCAAATTATAATGACATTGGGTTTGGCTGTCGTTATTAATTGTTAATTAAAATTGGTTGTTATAAGTATAGTTAAAACCGGATAATAATTTGTACCGTGTAATAAACTAAAAAATTATATGAGAATATAATCAATTTTGTCTACGTTTTAGTTAAAACAACTTTATTATATGCACTTCTATAAAATATAATAATCTTGTTATACAGACCAAGCGGTATACATTTTGAGTTGTGTGAAAAGTATATAAATGCAGTTTTTTTGCATAAATCGCTACCAATTATTACTAGAAATCATAATTTCTCTACGGTGTGTTCTCAAAAGTGGACTTAAATTTTTATTTAACAATATTTTAAACAAATTAAAAAAATTCTGTATTTCTCCTCGTTTTATCTTATATATCTCAGTAACTATTAATTAAGATCATTTTTCGTGAGGAATAAGAGTTGTGCAATTAAAATTTTCATATGAAAAATGTCGTCTTCTTCTTCATGTACCATATATCCTATCAGGACGTTGGTTACCATCATGATTTTATTCACTGCCTTCCTAAATATCATGCTTGTATCAATACGATACCAATCTCGCAAGTTCTTCAACCATGAAGTCTTTCTTCATCCTGGACTGCGTTTGCCTGCTATTTTCCCTTGCATAATATTTTGTAGCAATTTTTATTTGGGATTTTTCATTACATGTCCGAAGCACTCCAGCTTTCTCTTTGCTCTGACGCTTTTATAATTTCAGTAGTATTACTGAGACGTTCTAGTTTTATGGAGTTTTGGATCTTCTTCACCAAAGGGACATTTAAAATTCTTCTATAGCACCACATTTCGAAAGCTCTATCTATCTATCTATCTATACAGCCCTTGCTGTCCAATTTTGGACATAGGCCCCCTCTTCCTTCTTTCACGTCTCTCTATTGTAGGCAGTTTGTATCCTCTTCGGGCCTGCGTGTTTCTTCAAGTCATCTGACAATCTCATTTGTGGCCTTCCTTTTTATCGTTTGTAACTATATGGTCTCCAGGGTATAATCATCTTATTCCATCTGTATTCTTTCTGTCTTATGGTATATCCAGCGAACTTCCACTTAAGTTTTGCTATCTGCGTTAGTACATCGGTCACTTTAGTTTTGTTGCGGATCCAAATATTTCTTTTCTTGGCTGATAGCCTGATGTTCAGCATTTGCCTTTCCATGGCTCTTTGGGTCTTTGCTATTTTTTTCATGTTTTCCTTTGTAAACGTCCAAGTTTAAGAACCGTAGGTGAGAACAGGAAATATACATTGGCTGAAGACTCTTGATTTTAAATATTGGGAGTATTTTCTATTTTTTAGTATATTGGAAAGTTTTCCGAAGGATACCCAAGCCAAACGTATCCTTCTCTTTTTTTCTCCGGTCTGATTTTCTTTATTTAATTTAACTAGTTGTCCCAAATATACATATTCTTTTACTTGTTCTATAGTTGTTTGTGCAATTGTAATTATTAATTCTTCTGGTTGGTTGGTCACAATTTTCGTTTTATTATATTCATTTGTAGACCTATTTTTGTTGATTCGCTATTTAATGCATTATTTAATTTCAAAAGCTACAAGTCGATTTAGATTAATTTTATTTACAGTTCAAGATTCGACATCATAAATTAAGACCAAGAACAAGTAACAGTGAAGTAGGTGGATCTGCAATGCCAATTTTAGTTTTCTCTTACATAATACTTTGGAAATCCTTCTAAAAGCAGCTCTGGTCTGCTCAATTCTGGATCTAATTTTACCATGACTCTCTGCGTTATGGTTTAACTAATATCCAAGGTAAACAATTTGATCAACTTACTCAAGTTTGGTACTATTTACATATATAGACCATCTTATATTCTGTTGTTTACTTACTACGAGTATTTTAGTTTTCCGTATATTCAGATCCAGACGTGCTTCCTTATAGCTCTCAAGGACATTGTCTTCTTGAGTAGATGCTAGGAATACTGTGTAGTTCGTATCGAATGACTTCACCGTTCACAATTATTTCTTCTTGTTTTTTCAGAAATGCCATTTATGAAAATTCTTTCGGAGTAAATGTTAAAAAGCAGGAGCGACAAGAGACATCCCTGCCGTACTCCTCTTTTAATATTAAGAGTCTGTAATTCCAAACCGTATACTAAAACTGATATTTAATTTCGACACAAATTTGCAATTATGCGAACGTCTCTGCCATCTAAACCAATGTCTCTTAGAACTTTAATCAATATAGAGTGTTCAACACGATCAAATGCCTTTTGGAAGTTAATAAAACAACAGTACATGTCTACAGATATATCTCGACATCTTTGAGCAAGTACGTTCCTCTTAAATAATGCCTCTCTCGTTCCAAACTCGTTACGGAAACCAAACTGTGTGCCAGGCATTCCCCGCATTTATTATAGATACGTTCATGTATTACCTTCAGAAAAATTTGTACTAAATGGCTTAACAAAGTGATAAATCTTTAATCAGCACAGGCTTTTGCTCTTGTCTTCTGAGGTATAGCTATAAATAAAGAATTGGACCAACCATCAGGTAGGTGTCCGCTGGTATAAATGGTATTCAAAAACGAACTTATAGCCCCTAAGATCTTAAAATTTATTATTATTAATGAAAAAAAAAAAATACTAAAAATGACAAAAAAGTTAACAAAAGGTTTTATTTGTCAGTTAATCTATTATACTTATATAATACATAAGTCCTTCATAATTCACGAAAGAAATCTTCTAATTACTTTCAATCATCACATAAAATTTCAAGAAAATGAATCAAATAATTGTTGCATAATAATTTTACAATCTAACTTTTTGAAAAAAGTTAATCAGGTTCAAAATCATGCAAGTCCAAAATTGAAGTCTTTTGAAAAATTAAATTTTATAACATATAAATGGGGGCATTAACACTTCCAAATTCTTTTTTAAAAATAAAATTGGTTAATTACGTAAGCCTAGGGACAATAGAAACCACAGAGCATACCGGACCACCAATATTACGGGAAGCAGTCATGTATGCCATAAAAACCACAAAAGAGAGCAAAACTATCGGACCAGATGATGTGCCCATCGAATTATTAAAATTCATTGATGAAGATGTTATTGAGGTAATGGTTAAACTCTTTAATCTTATATACCAGACTGTCATAATTATCAAAGAATAGCTGTAATCAATCTTCGTCGCAATACGCAAAAAGTCAAGTGCAATATCCTGGTCAGATCAGAAAACAATAGCTTTAATGAGTCACACACTTAAAACATTTTTGAAAATAATACATAGCAGAAATGTTAAAACTTTTGAATATGTAATTAGTGACACACAATTTGGAAATGAAATGGGCACAATAGATGCTTTGTTTGGACTTGAATGTGCTGGCCCAGAGATGCATGGATATAAATCAGGACATGTACTTATGTTTGGTAGATTTTGAAAAGGTACTGATAAAATTATATCTAATCTATATTGAAATCAAACTGCCAAGGTAAGAGTTGACAACCAGAACACCTAAGATATCAAAATACAAAGAGGAGTCCGCTAGGGTTGCGTGCTGTCACCACTATTCTTTAATGTCTACAGTGAAGCGGTATTTAAAGAAGCGCTCTCAGCAGATGCAAACATCCAATTGATTGTTGAAGATACTGTAATTAAGAGTGTGAATACCTACAAGTACTAAGAAACATATCTAACATCAAATGTAGAGCAAGCCAAAGAAATTAAGGCACATATTGAAATATCACATACATCATTCGTTAAATTTAAAAAGTTTCTTTGTTGTCGAGATATAAGTGTTACGTATTCACTACTCTTCTTTATGGCTTGGAAGCATGGACATTAAAACAAATACATCTAAATAAGTTGGCCGCCTTTGAATTTTGGTGTTACAGAAGAATCCTATGAATATCATTGAATCAAATAATGTCAAACGCAGAAGTTACTAGAAGAATAGGAAATGAAGCTGAAATAATATTGACTATCAAAAGAAAAAAAACTTGAGTACTTAGGCCATGTTATGAGACGACAAAGATACTCACTATTGCAGCTTAATATGCAAGACAAAATTCAAGGACAGCGAAATGTGGGAAGACGAAGAATATCGTGGCTTAAGAACTTAGAAGGAAATGGTTTGAATACATGGTCAATTTCAACCTTCGATAGAAGATGGAAATTAAAGAAGACGAAGGGACGTTCGTTATTGATTTTTTGAGCCAATAAACAATTAGAATAACTTTTTAAATTGTTAACCATTTTTTTATAGATCATTATAACCACAAAAATAGTTGAAACATGGTTCTACATCTTTTCTGTGCCATCATTAAATCCTGCCTGATCATTTAAAATAAACCCCCCTCCATTTACTCCAGTCTCTTAACAATTTATTTTAATTTTGATGTAATTTTATTTTTTCTGTAATATAGTTGTAGTCCTAATGTTTTTTAATCAATTTATCTTAAGCATTTATCTTTTTTCTTTTACAATATGCTCGTAGGGGCATTTAGAAGCTCCGATTATATACCAGTCCTATATTGTTCGCCGCTTATATTCCTTTTAATTTAATTCAGAATATGGTGTACTTACGGTTCCAATATATGCAATTTACATTAAACTGCGCAAAACAGTTTTTGTATTAATAATTTGCAAAAACAAATGGCACAGGAGGGTTTTTAATATGTGACTCAAGACATTTAAGGTTCCGTATTTTTCGAAATTTTATATATATATATATATATATATATATATATATATATATATATATATATCTATATATATAAATATATATATATATATATATATATATATATATATATATTAAATATATATATATATATATATATATATATATATATATATATATATATATATATATATATATAGTCAAGTACATATGCTTTGGTAGGATAATACCATGGTAAATGTTGTTGAGTAAATTTGGTATAGGTTCGACAGTTTTCTTCTAATAATTTGAAGTTTTGGAATTTATTTCTAATTTGTGTATTTAATTTGTATTTCTTTTACAAATATTTTTCAATGAATACTAAATCACATGTACTTTCAATTTTCGCTGTAAGTGCAGTTTTCTGTATCTTTTCTCTTTGTTCCTTTTTATACCAACAGCTATATAATTAATAATATTCCTGATAATTAATTATCTTTTTTCTTATGTTTCTACAATAATATAGTTTCTATATATTTTTGTACTTTTACTCGATAGTTCAGCAGTTACTTCGATTAGCAGTTTAGTAGAGTCACTTAGTAAAGAAATTTTGTAAAAGCAGTGGTATAAAATTTAAATTAAATCTGCTGCTTTGAGTTGTTGCATAAGTAAAACAAGTCGGCCGATTCATTCCGGCGAAATGGTTAGTACGGTAGGAGATGGGTCTAGCTGCTCGTTGACTACCATTACTTAAAATCTATCCGAACTCCTAAGATGCTAGAAAACCGGAAAATGCATGCATAATATATCCATTAATCTTTTATATAGATCCTGTATTAGTTTCCTTTTGTTTATACTGTGGAGTGCCCATATCACAATAAAAACTTTTAATACATCTTATATAGCTTTCTTCATCATGTTAACTGCATTAATTCTAGACTACTAAACAGTGTAGTAACCATTATTATTTTAATATTTACTTTTATTGGGTTTCTGCATGTTCCACAATTACCTTAAAGGATGTTATCAGTCTAGAAAGAACGTAAGCAGGTTACATATAATATATATATATATATATATATATATATATATATATATATATATATATATATATATATATATATATATATATATATATATATATATATATATATAATATAAATACCGGATTTATTACGGCTGTCGCCGCTTCTTCGCCCCCAATTTCCATCTTTTTCTGTCATATGCAGTTGCCTCTTCCAAGTCTCTTGCCGCCATTGCTTTATCAATATCGTTGCGCCAACTTCTCCGTGGTCGTCCTCTCTTTCTTCTTTCAGGAGGGATCCATTCCAGTACTCTCCTAGGCCATCTGTACTCTGGCATTCTTTTAACATGTCCGAACCAGATTAATTGTTTTCTTTCTATGTCATCATTGATATTTCTCTCCATTTTCATTTCGTTTCTTATTTGTTCGTTTCTAACTCTTTCCAGTTTCGATCTACCGCAGCTTCGTCTCAGATAATCCATTTCTGTCGTCATAAGTTTGTTTCTATTAGCTTTGGTGACGTCCCATACTTCCGAACCGTAAAGTGTAATACTTTGGACTATACTACCGTAAATGTGTTTTTTGGTTTCTTGTCGAATTGTTTTTTTGCCAGAGAAGAGAGTTTAAGGCACGGGTCGCTGCTCTGCCCTTGTTTATTCTTTCCCTGATTTCATCTGCGCTATTTCCCTTCTTGTTGAAAATGACCCCCAAATATTTGCAGGATTGCACGCCTTTGATTTTGTCGTCTTCCAAGACTAGGTCACATATTTCATCTGTTCCCACTGAGAGATATTCACATTTTGTCATATTCATGTTTAGACCTGCCACCTCATATTCTTCTTGCAGTTTTCTTACCATATAGCTAAGATCGTAGCTGTCTTCGGCAATTACTACCTGCTCATCCGCAAAGAAAAGTGTATATAGCTTGTTTTCTTCCACCGTTATTCCCATGTTTCTACATTTTTTTACCCATTTCACTAAGGATCTGTCCAAATAGATTTTAAATAAGGTGGGTGACAGACAGCAGCCTTGTCTTAGTCCTTTTGTTGTTTGAAAAGAAGAGGTGATTTCTTGTCCCATTTTAATTCTTGCAAAGTTTTGTTCGTAATATTTTTGAGTGGCGTTAATAAGAATTGGGTTTATTTTCAAGTTACCTATTTCTATCCATAGTTGGGAGATCGGTACACTGTCATATGCTTTTTCCAAATCTATTAAAGCTATATGAGTTTCTCTATTTCTCTGCACTCGTCTTTCCATTGCAATTTTTAATGTGAAGATATTATCTATAGTGGAGCGTCCGGCCCTAAATCCCGCTTGTTCTTCGGGTTGTTTGTCTTTGATATCATTTTCTATCAGGTTTCGTAGTACTTTTGAGTATAGTCGGCCTATAGTAGCAATCACTGCGATCCCTCTATAGTTTTTAGGATCCATCTTTGTGCCTTTCTTGTGTATTGGAGATATATACGATTGTCTCCATTCTTCTGGAACTTCTTCTCCGTTTAAGCATCTTTCGAATAATTTTCGGATCATCTCAAACAGTTTTGATGATCCATACCTAATCAACTCTGGATGTATTCCGCCTGGGCCTGGAGATTTTTTAAATTTCATTCCCTTAACTGCTTCATTCACTTGTTCTATTGATATTTCGATTCTTCCTTCTACTTCCACTTGTTCATTTGTCTGTTTAAACCTTTCTCTTCTCTCTGTTAATAAGTTCTCAAAATGCTCTACCCATGTGTTCTCTGGTATTCTATTTATTATGACTTGGATTTTTGTCGTTGTTCTCATCGTTTTTATAGTTCTCCAGGCTTCAGAGCTCTTTGTCCCTCCTATATGGTTGTCTAGGTAATGGCATTTTTGTTCCCATGTACTATTTTTCTTTTTAACCACTTATTGTTTGACTTCTTTATTCAAGTTTTTATATTGTTGTTTTGTATGTTCGTCTCCCTGTTGTAATAACTGTAGATATACTTCCTTCTTTCTTTTTTATCTTTTCTTCCACTTCTTTATCCCACCAATATGGTTTATCTACTCTTCGTACCTGTGGCCCTAAGGCTTCTAGCGCTGCGTCTTTTATGCAGTTTTTTATATGTTCGTATTCATCCGTCCTTGATCTGTGTGATTCCTGTAGTTTTTGTGTTCGTCTCCAGGAGTAAAGTAACTGTGTGCTCTCGTTATCTAGATTATCTAAGGTGTACGTAGTTCTCTTTATTTTTTCTCTGTGTTCTTTGTTGATGTCTGTGTGGTTCCTGTCTACTAATGGTGTATATATTTTTCCTATTATCAGGCAGTGGTCCGAGCCGCACTCTGCTCCTCTATTCACCTTTACGTCCTGTACTCTTAACTTAGTTTGTTGTCTTGTTATGAAATAATCTATTATCGATTTTAGACCTCTTGTGTGCTGATACCAGGTGTATTTATGTATGTTCTTGTGGGCGAAAAAACCATTCAAAATCTTTAATTCATATTGTTGGCATATATTTATGAGTCTTTCTCCGTTGTTGTTAACAGTTTCTTCTCCATGCATGCCTACCACTTTACTTTGAACTTGTTTTCCTACTCTGGCATTCAGGTCTCCTCCGCATATAATCTCATGGCTGTTAGGAATTTCGTTCAGGATTTTTCTAAAGTCTTCTTCAAAAGCTTCCTTTTCTTGCACTGAGTAGTCATCATTTACGGCATATACCCCCAGAATTGTTATTTGTGTTCCTCTTAGGAGAACCGTCACTTTAATAAAACGTTCGTTGTATGCTTCCCAAGATTTAATATATTTTTTAAATTTCTTACATACTTTACATATAATATACTGCTGCAAATAAAACGGTTAGATGATATTCAAACATTGTTTATAATAATGATTATAAAAGATTTTTGTAAACAGCGAATTTCTGCGATTACATTCAAAATGGACATTCAATTCAAGTAAGTAATACAAATTGCTGAAGTTATAACTTTTTTGAACTCATAGAACCCCTGAGCCTAACATTCACTAACGGACAATAACAGACGAATAGTAGGGAGAAAAAGAAGATGATTTAAATATAAACCGATTATCAGGACGGCAAATATCTGCGAATACTGAAGTTGTATTACATAAGAACCAAAGAATAGGATAGGTGATGTGATGACATTGGCATCGATGGTGAGGTCAACAAAGAGGATAAGTCATGTACTACGCCGCACATTGAGTTAGACAAAAACTTTTTTTGGATATTTGGAGATTTAGAGGATCCAAAATATAATATAATGATAATTCCTAATAGTAAGCATAAACTGCACAAAAATATGAGTCCAACTTAAATATTTGAACTTATTTTTTATGAGAATGTGATACATTTGTTGGTAGAGGAATCAGTGAGGTATGCTTCTTCTAAAAATGCACCTACTTTTTCGCTGTAACCATTTATTTTTGATGAAACAAAATGTTTCTTGGACATCTTACTGATGTCTGGCTACAATCTACATCCAGGTAGAAGGTGTTATTGGGATTCACGTCCAGATCAAAAATACATCCAGTGTGCAGATAATAATATCATGTAACGAATAAAGTTTATAAACTAAGACCTTCAATGAATCTACTAAAATCAAAATTTTTAATCTGCTTTATTCAGGGAGAAAACTCAAATTATGACGAGCCCATGGTGAATGGTCATCATGGATATAAACAGTTTGTTTGAGGTAAACCGATTAGATAAGGTTTCAAAATGTGGTGCACAAATGCTGCTTTAGGGTACTTACTCAATTTTAATATATATCAGAACAAAGACCGTAAGTCTACGAATGTAAACAAACAAATTTTTGGAAAATGCACTGCACTTTTTATCTCTGTGCTGGATAAAATTAAAAAAAAACAACTTTTAATTATTTTTTTTGACAACCTATTTACCATCATGAGTTTAGTAAAATAAAAGATTAAAATAATACAACGCTGCCGGAACTATCCAAAAAAATAGACTAAACAGTTTTACGTAAAACGGGACGCAAAAGAGATTATTTTTCTTCGCTTGAAAGAACTAATGGCATTATATTCAGACGATGGTTGGACAATAATGCAGTGACAATTGCTTCTAATGCCTATGGTATGACGCCTTTGTCTCAAGCAAAAAGATATTCCAAAGTCAAATACAAACATATTCATTTACCAAAAACTTTTGCAATTAGTCAGTATAATAGTGGAATGAGAATGGAGAACTGACCTAATGGACAGAGATTCCAGTCGATGTAGGATTGCAGTACTTTCGAAAAAATGGTGGTAAGTGATATTTGGTGGTTGATGTATAGATTTTGGTATCGATGATTGGGAAGAGAAACCCAGGACGACGCAAAATATCCTGGCTAAGAAATTTGAGGGAGTGGTTCGGTTGAAGCTCATTAGAATTATTCAGAAGCGCGGCCAATAAAATTAAAATAGCGATGATGATTTCCAACCTGCGATAGGAGAAGGAACCTGAAGAAGAAGTATCGATTTTAAGTGCTTGGATTATTTATCGACTATCTGTGGGTACAAAAATATGACAACTGGACTTCAGATGTGAAATTGCAAATATATTTATCCCGATATGGATCTGCGCCTCAAGGGGGTGGAAGACGAGCTACATCAAGAAATAGTATTTCCTTGAACAGAATTAGTGATGATTTTAGATGTGATAGAAGAGGTCATCTTTTAATACCCACGTCGGAGAAAAAAAAAGAGATGTACAGGTGAAGGATGTTCATCAATTATTGGTGCAATGTCGGGTTGTGTTTGGAATATAATTTTATATTTCATTAAAAATGAATAACAAACCTAAATAAATATTTTTAACATGCATGTGTAGTAATTTTTTGAAATAGTCTGTGCGATCCCATAAAAACACAACGTTACCATATTACAACATGCATGTTTGAAAAAACTACAAAACTTTTTTTGAAAATATTGAATATTTTAATTTAATTTTAATGGGGATTACCTACAGCAAAACATCGACAACTTAAAAAAAATTAATTAGGGCTTTAATGACTAAGTGAGATTGGTTGAAAAAATGGCAAATATCTTGATCAATTTAATGTATAATTGAGATGTTTAAGATTATTATCTGTTGTTTTACGGTATGGAAACACCGATTAAAAAGTTTCGCTTTTTTATTAACATGATATTACAAATCTTAGAAAGAAAACAGAGACAGACGAAGAAGGAATTATCAAGAAGTATTATAGCCAATAAAGAACAACTTACAACAACAAAACTTTCATCGTTATTTTAAAGTAAACAAAAGAAAAGTAGATGAAGGAACTGCACGCATTTTAACATGACCATAAGAAAAAAATCAATCTTGGCGTAAGTTGTCCGTGTGTACTCCACCATGACATCGCCAGGGGCCTTGATCCAGGCTGGCGGTGACTGGAGATCAAGAGAAGAGCAACGAGTAAGATTAAAGAATATTGTTTGGTGTCCAAACTTGCATGGTAGTTACTTTTTCATTATGTCTTATACCTATAGTGGGAGCTTTGCACGTACTATCCGTGGTTTTCCAAAGGGATCTTCTGTTAGTACCGTATCTATCAGTGAATGCTGGCAACAATTTCGGCGAAATATATGCAGTCTTGTGCTATTCTCAGAAGTGGTTACGTAAATTGAGTTTTGTCCAATCACGGACATTCGTTTCAGACATTTTTCAATTTCTGATTATTTAACTTAGCCTCAAACGAGCTTCGAAAGGTACACAAAACCGTCGGTCCCGGCTACGAAAGTAGTCGTTTAGTCGTGTTAGGGGTGCTTGATCGACCTAGAAACCATAATACTAGATCTTAGCTAGAAGGTTACACCAACTTGCCTAAGATGCCCTAATATGTAAGATTCCATCTACTAGGACATCTCGATTACGTCGCTCTGTTTGATTTTAGGGTCACTATTTGACCAATATAAAAGAAGATATGTAGCTAAGGCCTCTTTGACATGCCTGTTTAACCGGTTGGACGCCGCATGCCTAAGCTCCCTTGGTATAACTTTCCGCAACTTACCGTTGCACTGATGGCTACACCTTGAACTTCTGCAGACGAAATATGAACTTTATAACTACTCCCTGTATATCGATACTTTAGACGCAATACTCGTACGCCAGCGGATGAAAAGAAGACGACAGACAAGAAATAAGGAGACAGACGACAGATAAGAATTGACACAAACGACTAAGAAACGTTAGATGACAGACAAAAAAAAGGACTGACAAACGCCAAGTGACAAAATACATCCCAAATGATTGGACTTATTAGGAAGTGACAAATGACATTTGACAGGTGACGCTAAGTCTACTCAAAAAGAATAATACAGTCGCCATTTTCAGTCTACGAATAAAATATTGTAGTCGCTACTGCACACGCGGAGGGGGGTGGCTTATATTAATATTCAGATACAACATTTTCCCATGCTTTTAGTGTCGCATATTCTAATTTGTTCTTCTCGAAACGAAGAAAGCCACATATGGACGGATACTTAAATAAAGGGTGTTAAAATATCCTAACGAAGTGAAAAAAGGAAGATAAAAGTTGAGAAGGGTAAAGGACTCCCTAAAAAGTGAGGATTTCAAGGTGACATAAGCGCGTCTTGGACAAGGAAATAAACGACTCGGGTTACTGGGAGAAAACAGCTTCAAGTCTGCCACTAATGAAGAAATACATTTGAATCTCTGAGTGAAAAAGTAGTCTGTAGTAGAATTAAACTATCTGCACTGGAAACTCTATTACTTTGGAACACAGGAAACTCTATCATGTTAGTTTTATGCAACTTTATTGCAAAAAATCTAAGCAGTTAAGGACACTAAAGAATCAAAGCTTTCGACAATCACTTTAACGCTTGAGATTGAAGTAGAAAGCATGTAGACAGACGAAATATTTTACCGGTAATAAGTTTAACATTCACACGATTAGAGTAAATAAATTTAAGTAAATGAGAGTTAATTGATAATATGGATATATCTGATACTTAATATTGGAACCTGTGCCTTTTGTAGACCTGACCTTTGCAATTAAAATAAGTGGCTAATGTCCCCTTAAGAAACTTCACTGGAAGCCTTATTACTCTGGACCACAGTGGAAATTTTATCGTGCTGGTTTTATGCAGTTTTATGGAAAAAACTCTACACAAGGTTGGGGACACTAAAGAATCACTTTAACGCTTGAGACTGAAGCAGAAAGCAGGAAGACAGGAGAAATATTTTACCGGTAATGAGTTTCACGTTCACACGATTAGAGAAACTAAATTTAAGTTAATGGGAGTTAATTGATTATGGGTATACCAGAGACTTGAAATTGGAATCTGTGCTTTTTGTACACCTGACCTGTGCAATGCAAACAAGTCGCTAACGTTCACTTAAGAAACTTTTCTAGCTTAATGTTAGAGTATAGGACTTGCGGAGTTTGTTGAAAGCAATAAGGGCGCTAAAATTTTTACAGTTAGAAATTAAATAAAATTCTTAATTAACTTAATTCATTAAATTATATAACGTCATTTTACTAATAATTTTTTCTTTTTTTTATATTCAATATAGTCACCAGATCAAAAGAAATATTATTCGAAGCAATTTTGTTTGTTACAGCTTTTAATAACAGCTCACAATCTAAATTCAATTTACTAAATAAATATTTGTTTTTGCAATTACTTGATACTGTTTTTAACAATGAAAATGCGTTAAAGCTGTTAGTTATTATTTAGAAATAGTGAATAATTTAATCCTTTTTCAATTAAGGAACATCGATTGTGATGCTATCACTACCAATTATTTTCTATTATAGGCATTAGTAATTGCATTTATACCTAACCGCAAATTTTCGTATCCACCGCAGCAACTAAAATTGGAAAAATAACTCCACCAAAAAATTGAATTCGTATATAAAACCGAAATAATTTCGAAATTGTATTTCAATTGATGGGCTTAGCCCAAAACCAAGTACATTAACAACAAACATAATTCGAAATAAATATTTTTAACAATAAACAAGTTGAATCTGCAATAAAACAGTTCGATGCATTTTGTGCGATTTAATGAAAAACGCAAAATATTTTTGCGTATATTAAAGTTTAATTAAAAATATATCCCATGCACCAGTTACCAAAGCTGTTATGGAAGCTGCGAATTGCAGCAAAAACATGTATACTATACGTATGCGTCCATAAGTATGTGCGAAATGAAACTGGAAAATATAATTAACAAAATCAATATGACTACATGTTTTTGCAGCAGAATGTGTGTGCAGGCATATTGGTGTAGCACTACATTATTATCTGGAAAATATTTATAATACGAATTGTGTGGAACACCAATTTCTATAAACACCTAATATACGTGAGATTTTCGAATAATTGTTGGTGGACACGATGAAGTATTTTCATGGATCTATTAGTCACCTTCATATCATTATAAATATACAGGTATCTAATAATAAGTTCTATAAAATCGATTTAGCTATTCTTCTGATGCACTAGAAACTCTTCGTTTTATTGTTAAATTATATAAGTCCTCCCTAATTAGAACCAGGGTAGCGTAGACATCGTAGGAAGGTAAACTTAGTTTATTGATGTATTAAATTGACTTAATTGTCTACTATTACAGTGAGGTCGAGGGTTTATTCAATTAATACTCTAATTTCCTATCGTATTTTCCTTTTTACTGTTGTTCGCCCATCTTATTGAGTATTATATATTTGTTGTTGGAGTTTTGCGTCTTCTTATATTTACAGAACTAATGAATATTAATTAATGCATCTTAGTGAATTACACACACACATATATATATATATATATATATATATATATATATATATATATATATATACATACATATATACACATACATATATATATATATATATATATATATATATATATATATATATATATATATATAGATATATATATATATATATATATATATATATATATATATATATATATATATATATATATATATATATATATATATATATATATATATATTTATATCGATTAGCGATTATCTAAATGATATTTTCTCCAAGTAGGGAATCTTCTCGGATTTCTACTGTGAATATTATTAGATAGCGTTGTAACGGTATTATGTAGTTATCTATATAATTATTCTATTATAATGGGAGAAATGTATTTTCAATCCAGAGCTCTGAGGAGACCTATTAAGGTCAAAATACGCAGAAGCGGATGACAGGAGCCCTGCATTAAAATTAAGTCTTAAACGACTTTCTGCTGTATATATTTATAGCCCAGTCGGATTATGCAAAAATCATCGATTTCACGGCAAAATTTTTCGCATATATCTAAAGCTTTTAAGACATGGGTGGGGGTTACTAGATGACGAATAGATGAAAAAGTACTCGTATTTTTACCTTGCGTTTTTTTAAACAATAATTTATGGTCACAATTTGAGATTTTTCCCTTATATTTTACATAAACAATAATTATATCATTTTTTTATATCAAGAATATCTTTATTTTCCCGTTTTTTAAAATATAATTGATAAAAAATGTACGGAGATATTTGCAAAAAAGCAATTTTTTTGCACTAATTTATAAATTTTATTAATTTTTTTATTAACAAAATAAAATGTTATTTATACATTTGAACATCGAGGATTTACCGTCTTTTAAATTTGTGCGAAATTTCCCCCCTATCGGTCAAATAGTTTAAAAGTTATTTAGTTTGTTTTTCCCTGAGGCTAAATATTTAAACTAATGAACTTGCTCTATTAATGATGCTGGACACATTTAGCAAATTTCATAGGATTCTTTAAGACTTATACTATCTCAGAAGTTAAATGCATATTGCATTTTCATCGAAATTATTTACAAAATAAACGTTCGAATAAGGAGTATGTTTTTTACTTATAAACAATTGTAATAACTTCTATATTTTTCAAGCTACAGACTTGTGCGTAAAACCATTGGATAGCTGGTAAAAAAACTCATATTAAAAAAACCTATGATCAATAGGCACGAAGTTAGGGACTATTTTTAAAAAAATCATATCTCCATTGTTTATAAACATTAAAATGTAAAATCTGCACAAATTGTAAATAAACATCTAAATTTTATATTGAAACTTACAGCTATAAAATTCATCAAATTTTTCAAAACTTCGACAGCCCTTCGAAACGAAGTTACTTTTGAAAGATCGACATAGGAAAGTGGAGGAGATAACTGTTTCAGCTCCTTTTTTTTTCGAGATCGGAACTTCAAATTGAAATACGTAGGAAAAATTTACATTATCTCCGCTTCCATTGCAGCTAGAAGCCTCTTCTTTTAATCACGTAGCTTTCACTGGTCGGGAGATATGAGAAACCTCGGAAAAATAGAAATTTACCGTAAAAACTTACGTTTTTCTTTAATTTGGCTGAACTAGTCTGTCGCAGTATTAATAATGATGAAGTAATTTTCACTCCCCCCCCGGAAATCTCGAAAAATCGCGGAAAATCAACATATATTTTTTTTTTATTTTATATCATTGATGTAATAATATTTATATATTTATATATAATTAAATTTCAGGTAATTTTTTACACATTAAAATTAAATGTGTAAAATTAAATGGGTTAAATTTATGGCATTATTATTAATACTGCGAAATTAAAAAAAAGTAAGTTTTAACGGTGAATTTAAAATGGATTCAATTTTTCCGAGGTTTTCCATATTTCCCGGCCAGTGAAAACTACGTAGTTATTCATATTTCGACGAACCACCCCAGATAAAAAAAAGGCTTCTAGCTACAATGGAAGCCGAGATAATGTAAATTTTTTCTACGTGTTTCAATTTAAAGTTCCGTTCTCGAAAAAAAAAAAAAAAAACGGAGCTAAAACAGTTATACCCCCAACTTTCTTATGTCGATCTTTCGAAAGTACCTTCGTTTCGAAGGGCTGTAAGTTTAAAAAAACTGGATGAATTTTATAGTTATAAGTTTCAATATAAAGTTTAGATTTTCATTCAAAATTTGTGCAAAACGTATATCTTAATGTTTATAAACAATGGAGATATGATTTTTTTAAAAATAGTCCCTAACTTCGTTCCTATTGGTCATAGAAGGTTTTTTTTAATGTGAGTTTTTTTAACAGGTGTCCAATGGTTGTACGTACAAGTGTGTAGCTTGAAAAATATAGAACGTTTATTTTGAAAATAATATTGATGAAAACGCAATATTCATTTATCTTCTAAGATAGTTTAAGTCTTCAAAAATCCTATGAAATTTGCTAAATGTGTCTAGCATCATTAGTAGAGCAAGTTCAATAGTTTAAATATCTATCCTCAGGGATAAATAAATTAAATAACTTTTATACTATTTGACCGATCGGTGAGAAATTTCGCACAGATTTAAAAGACGGTAATTCCTCGATGTTCAAATGTATTAATAACATTTTATTTTGTTCATAAAAAAATTAATAAAATTAATAAATTAGTGCAAAAAAACTGCTTTTTTGCAAATACCTCATTTATCAGTTTTAATTTAAAAAACGGAGAAACAAAAACATAATATAAAAAAATTATATAAATATTGTTTATGTAAAATATAAGGGAAAAAACTCAAATTGTGACCATAAATTATTGTTAAAAAAAAACGCAAGGTAAAAATTCGAGTACTTTTTCATCTATTCGTCATCTAGTAACCCCCACCTATGTCTTAAAAGCTTCAGATATCTGCGAAAAATTTTTTGACTTTTTTTTTAACCAGACTGGGCTACTACTCAAGTTCGTGAGTACTAGAAATTCATTCGCAAATGATTTTTGCCGTGGTGGATCTACAGGTCGTGGACTGCAAATTGTAGATAATAAAAGTTTTATTTTGAGTTTGCAGTAATTAGTTTAATTGGCAGGATGAAAATCTCTGTGTTAATATTTAGCTATAGGAAAATTTATTTGTTTTTGGGAATTACTTAAATAAGTATAAAATTACTTTTACAGTAAATGCAAAAAAATAAAATGAAAAATATTGTAAAAAAACAAAATTAAACTTCTTAGTTCATTAAATAATCATAGTTTTTTAATTTTAATTGAGTTGATAAAGTACTTATTAAAATAATTTAGTTAAAATTCAATCAAAGACTATCATCTATATTTTTCATATTTGGAGCCATATCAGTTTGTTTTTAGACTATGAAAATTTGTCTATTTACATACTTCATACTTCTATGATTTACAGTGAAAAAACTTGGAATATAATAAAGGCAGGCGAGTGTTTTTCTGACATTGATTGTATTTTAACTAAAATATTTTACTCTAAACTTTCTCAACTTAAATGAAACCATGATTTTTTAAGATATCAAGAATTTTAACTATAATACTTGTCACAATATTGAAAATTTTATGGATTAACCCCACGTTATAAGTTTTTACTGCTCCTTTATAAAATAAATATTTTTATCATTAATCTATGATCTATGAGAAACATATCTTGAAGAAGCAAATACATTTTGAGAAAGGTAGATATTAACACAGATCGCTTTGATCTATTAAAATCAGTATATTTGATTTTGAATTCTGCCCTAGTGTCTGATGAGTTCATGGGAGACCGAAATGACGTCATAATACTGTGTTGATTACCAAATTAAACACGAGAGATTACACACGAGATCACGAGAATACACAAGTAGGGATACAAGTCGGCTAATTCTTATTTTCTAAACATATAAATTAGTCAACCAAGACAATCAGTACTCATTCCATCAATTTTTACTGAGTGATAACATAGTCCATCAAAAAAGTATTTATAGTCATCCTTTCATTTCAAGTAATTTAAATTATCCGCTAAAATGGGACGCCCTAAAACAATTTTGAGTGATCGAGTCAAAGAATTTGCAACATATGGCCTATATTTCTGTGACAAAAATATTGTGATGTGTAAGTATTGTAATAGTCGTTTGGAAGGTGATAAAAAGGACACACTGCTGAAACATGTGAAGTCGACTAACCACATTCGCAAGAAAAAGCATCTACTTCAGGAACTAAGCTACAAATGTCAATTGCTAGTGGCTTTGAGAGACAGAATCGATCAAAACAAGAAAATAATACTTTAGTGGAGGATACAGTTAGTATGTGTCTGAAAGCCAACATATCACTTCATAAATTGGATCATCCAACTGTGCGTGAAATATGTGCCGCGATCGGGTGCTCTTCCATGTGCGGACACTTTAGGGAGGAAGGTAGTGCTATGGTGTGGGCTGTCTGAAAAAGCCAATACAAAGCAACAACTGAAAGACAAGCCCATTGTAATAGTAGCAGACGAAACCTTGGATGGACAAGGAAGACGTGTTTTTGCTATTCTCTTCGGAACTGTATATTCTGTACTACATCAAGAATGTTTTTTAGCAAGTGATAACTTCCTTGATACTGCCAATGCATCATTGTGTTCATAGGAAATTATAGATACATTAAAAGACTTTGAAATTGATTATTCACAAGTTAAAGGCCTGGTATCAGATTCAGCAAGGTAAATGTATGCTTGCTTTGACATATTAAAAATTACACTTAATAAATATTTTTATATATATGTTTAGTGTATAATTATTTTACATAATTGTACACTAATGACAGTAAACCATGAGATAATATATATCAATTTTTACGTGTTGTTCTAAAATATCATCATCATCATCTTGGTGCTACAGCCCTTAGAGGGCCTCGACCTTCTCAAGCTTTCTACGCCATTCTATTCTGTCCCTCGCTTGCATTTTCCAGTTGCCGACTCCGATCTTCTCGGCATCTTGTGTTACCCCGTCCATCCACCTTAGCTTTGGTCTACCCCGTCTTCTCATTCCTACAGGTTGCGCTGTTAGAATCTTTTTTATCATGTTTGACTCAGGGGCCCGGGCTACATGTCCTGCCCACTGCAGGCGGTTTCGCTTAATTATAGTGGTAATATCTTTACCACCAAACGTATGCTTGTAGATATTCTGCTTGTAGATATTCTGCTTGTAGATAATCTTGTATATTTTAGAATCTTGACTAAGGCAAGGGTTTCCTGCCGAAACGTTTATTTCAATGTACAATAAAATTTAGTTCCAAGTGTGATATAACTTATTAAACCTAAACCCAAGAAATACTAATTTTATATTAAATATAGTACGGTTCAAGAAACAAGAAACAATATGTTTGGATAATGTAAATGAATGTTATCTTTCACAAGACTATGGCGATTATTAAAAGTAAGATTGGTACTTTTTGTTTCTAAATCTAATAAACTTTAATTGTTTATTATATCGACTTTACGTAATAAATAATAAATTAAATAATTGATTTATAAAATATAAGTTTTCTATAATTTGAAAATATTATTTATTACTCTTCTAAAAATAAAAATTGGGAATAATAAAAACAATTCTCTTATTGCTTTTATCATTCATACTTATCACATAAATTATTGTTTTCTGCTAAGTTAAATTAATCACAGTGAAATCAATTCTTTCATGTTATTAATTAAAATTAATGTGTTTCGTTAATTTCTCGAATGCTCTAAAAGTGTTTAAAAGTTATTACTAATAACATTAAACCCATTTTTTAATCATTAACTCTTAAGTAGTAGCATTACTTTAACTTTTAGCTTAAATACAGGTTAGCGTGTAGTGATGTATTTTCTTGAATCTATTAGACCAGAGACATTAAAAAATAAAAAGCCTTTTTCGCGACACTCTTTAATACAGGGATCTAACAACTGCCTTTGACAAATTTGGCGATAAAAATATATAATAAACAAAATGTGGAAGAGATTAAACGTAATTTTTTACTTATAAACAAATTATGGACAATGTAAAATCGCTATTTGATTTTAGATACTATAGGAAAAGACCGGTCAAATATACGGAAAAGTGACAAAATTTTACTAAAAAAACATTCATAATACTTTAAAATCAGAGTTTGTCAAGTTATTTTTGCTTAATTATTGCAAAAGTACATTCAAAAGTCGATTTTTTGAACATGATTAATAACTTTTCTAAGGTAATAGGGAGAATGTTATATGTATTCAGGTCTAGATAAATTCTGAAAAAGCAAAGCTTATTTTATCAAATTAAATCGTTTAGCAAATAAAAACTTTATATTAAATATTGTAAAATATCTATACAAAAGTACTGTGATTTTAAGCTTAAAAACTTTTAAAATAACTCATCAAATAAATAAAAATTTTTTATTCGAAATGTTGGCATTTTACACGAATTTAATGAAAAAATGCAATACCCTACGACCCTTAGAATTTGAATTAGCCCTTTTTTTTTTTAAATTTTACTATTTCAATTTCATAAAACCAAATGTATAAAAGTCGCAATATCTCCTGTTCTAATCAAATAAAAATTTATGATTTTTTAAATTTGGGCTACCTTGTTGTATAGATTATAAAAATTCAATTATTTAATTTGCGAATGGTTTATTTGACCGAGTAATTTGTATAAATAATTTAAAATAAATATTTATTTTACATTACTTTGTTTTAAATTTAATTTTTGCATAATTAGTAGTAAAAAAACGTTATGAAATGATAGGTAAGTAAAATATTTATATAGTATAAAGATTATCTTTTATTTGAAAATCAGATCTATAAGTACGTGTTAATTTTTATTGAATTGTGCTATAGAGATTCTTCTTTCTTTATGTGCTGTCTTCTGCCGAAGGTTGGCGACCATCAAACGATAGGTTTTTCTGTTTTGTGCCGCATGTAATAGGTTCGCAGCTTCTGGTATTTGAAACCATTCTCTCAAGTTTCTCTGCCAGGATTTCTTCTTTCTGCCCAAACCTCTTCTACCTTCAATCTTGCCTTCCACGATAAGCTGTAGCAGACTGTACTTATCATTACGGAACACATGGTCCAAGTATGACGCTTTCCTCCTTTTAACAGTTGTTAACAATTCCACCTCTTTACCCATTCGTCTTAATACCTCTGTGTTGTTCACTCTGTCTGTCCAAGGTATTCTCAGTATGCGTCGATACAGCCATATTTCTAGAGCCGCTAACTTCTTTATAGTTGCTGCTGTTAACGTCCACCCTTCAACTCCGTAAAGTAGCGTAGAGAGTACGTAGCATTTTGTGGAGCACCATCAGAGGTTAACGCTTAGGTGGCGGTTTCTTAAGAGATTTCTCATTTTGATGAATTTGGATGTTGCCATTGCAATTCAAATCTTAATCTCTACGTCTGGGTCCCACTTATCATTTACTGTATATCGCAGATATTTAAATCGGTGTACTCTTTCAATACGTTCGGCTCCAATATTCAGGTCGATATGTTGAATGTTCTTTTTACTGATCACCATAAATTTAGTTTTCTTTCTATTGATCTTCAGTTCACATTGGTTGCCAGTTGTATTTACTCTATTTAGCATCATCTGTAAATCTTCGCTGTTATCGGCCAGTATAACAGTATTATCTGCATATCTATAGAGATTATTTAAAGTTTATAAAAATTATTTCGTGTTATATATATTTGAAAGGTTTCTAAATTAAAACAAATAAATTTGTATATACTTGTATAGACTTGATTTTGGATTAAAAAATTAATTATTTTTTGTAAAATTTATTAAGAGATATTATTTAGAACTATAACACAAAAATATTTAAATTGATTATCATTCCATATCCCTTTCTTACTAATAATATTAGGATAAAAGTAGAATTTTCCATAATAAATATTTATTTTAAATTGTTTAAACAAATAACCTATTTAAATAAACAAGTCTCACAAATTAACTAAATATATTTTTATGATGTTATGATGTATGCTACGAGGTACCCCAAATTAAACAGAAATAACAATTGTCGTTGGTTAGAACCGGAGATATTGCGACTTTCATAAATTTGAATTTATGAATTTATTTTTAAAGTAATAAAATCGCTTCGCTTCTTTTTTTTTGGGCGTATCATGGACCTTTCATTTTTAAAGGAAACGATTTATTTGTTCAAACTTAAACTCTTAAAATTTTAAATGGTTCGGTGAATTTTTGAAAAAAAAGAGCTAACTCGGGTTTAAAGGGTAGTAGGATATTATGATATATTATTTAGTTCGTGTAGAAATGTCAATATGGCGAATAAAAAACATTAAGTTTCTACATGTTATTGCGTCGGAGTTATTCTAACAGTTTATAAGATTAAAATCAAAGTACTTTTGCAAAGGTATTTTACAATATCTAACATAATCTTTTTAATTGTTAAATGATTTAAAGTGATAAAATAAGACTTTTTCTTTAATTTGGTGCTTTTAGAATTCATGAAGACTTAATAGTTTACGAATAATAACGTTGTAGATAATAGCTTCTTTTATAAACAATTTCAATTTTGCAATAACTATTCAGAGAAACTTTTTTTGAAATTTTTAGAGCTAAATATATATGATATTCTCATTATTCTTACTTAAAATCAAGGTTTTTGGTGCATTTTTAAAAAAGTTCAACTTTTTTGGTGCAAAAATCCACTTTTGAAGCAATTTTTGTAATATTTTAGCAACAAATTAACAAAATAACTCTACAGACCAACATTTTAAAAGAGTTTCTATGCTTTTTGAGTAAAATTGTATCACTTTTTCATAAAATTTACTGCTCTTCACCTTTAGCGTTTGAAACCAAATAGCGATCATACATTGTTTTTATATTGTTAATAAGAAAAAAATAACTTATAATCTTTTTCATGTTTTGTGTATTACAAATTTTACCAAATTTATCAAAAGCAGTTGTTAGAAACCCGTTTTAACGAGTGTCATGGAAAAATTAGCTCCCTGGTCTATATTTTTAATAAGAACGAGAAGGAGACGGGGCGAGGTAACGGGGGGAAGGGAACATTAAGATCACGATTAGTAAAAATCTTTTGCATATTCACAAAAGCTTGCTCCACAATTTCAACAGGGGTCGGCAATCATCATAGCCATTCGGACTTTAGAGATAGATATTTTGAAAAGTTCATGAGATTTCTCTCTTGCTCTTGTTCTCTTAGGTTTCGCAATCATGATATTCTACGTCACTATTCTATCCTTCTTTTTCCTTCAATCTTTCCCTGCATAATTAGTTGGAGCAACTTGTGTCTCTCTCTTAGCCTTTCTCCATTTTTTTTTTCGAAGGCTTGCATCACTTCTGTATGTCACTTTTTAATCATGAACCTGGTTTTAAGTTCATTTCTAATACTTGCTAAATACTACATTTATTTGCTGTTTACTATATATTGTAGTGTACCTAAACTGTTAGCTAAAATAACGGTGTCATCTGCAATTATTATGTTGTTCAAGATTTTTCTAATCATTGCTATACCATATGCTTTCTCCTATAATGCCTCCTTAAAAATAAATTCGTTGTAAATATTGTAGCATTTTTAAATTCTTTGGTATATATTTGAAAATTGTCCTGTATGTATTAAAATACCGATGAATATTTTCAATGTATTTCTGTTTCCTTTCGTATTTGCTAAAGTACCGAAAAAGTATTTTCAATCCTTTTTGCGTCGACGAGTTGATAATAAACACGTTTTAAAGTTTGTTTACATATCACAGATTCATATTTCTTCGGTATTCTTTGATCGAGAGCCACTTTATAATATTGCGCGTTAAATAAACATTCCTGTTTATACGTTTGGTTTTTACCGAGTTGGGCGAATGAATTTTTAAGAGAATTACATCACTTTCCCTGAGGCCGCTGTCAGGGGCAGTTAGTTTTAGTGTTAGTCCAAATTTTTCTTCAAATTTATAATGTTTTGTGTTTTTTTTTGTCTTCTATCATGGGAAAATGTGTACTGTAGTAGCAGTATTAAGTTTTATGTGAAGATAAAATGAGGTTTGGAAGAATCTTTGAAAAGTCAAGACGCTCCGAGTGTCGGCGTTAAAAAGCCGGCAAATTTGTAGAAAAAAGGGATTTATACTCAATGTAATGTGTCAGTTCTGATAGGAGTAATCACTGTTTTTGTTTTATGTCGTCTCTCACCTAAGAGATTTGTATCTAAGAGATTTGGGGCGTTTCCAACAAATTTGAAAGGTACCCACATGTGTTCCAGTTTTTAAAGAAGCAGAGTTTCAAAGTTTGTGGAAGACAGCAATAAATTTTTAATTTTGCCCTAAACTAATTTGTTATTTCTTTTAAAAAAATTTCTAACGTCTTTTGTGTTTTTAAGGAAGGAATAACCTTTTCTTTCATCCAGCAGGAAGATTCTTCAAAGCGGCGTCCATTTTAAGTAGCAGGAGAACCTACTTGTGTTTTGTTTGTTCCAAAAGATTTATGTAAGTACCCCTTTTTGTTTCATTTTTGTAGTTGCCCCAATCCAATCCCATCTTGTCATTCACTCATCCAAGACCCAGTTCTCCAAATAAACCATGAGTGGCCTTTTGCAAAAGTTTCGGTTTATTTTGCTTGCCCTATCTCTAGCCCCGTAAATTTCTGTCCCCAATTTTCAACCTCTTTATAATAATACCCTGTGTGGTAGGCAAAATATTCGTTAAAATTTTGAATAACAATGAAGACATCACACACCTCTATTAAACGTTTCTTTTCTGAATGAATTTCTCGTATATATCGATGACACCAAGAAATAATTTCGGGATTTTCTATCAACATACCCAATGTCCTTATTTAGTCTATAAAGTGTAGCCCTACAAATATTGTATGGATGTTGCTCTTTATTCAACAAAGCATTAAATGTTGGAGGTTTAATTTTACCAAAAAAACACGCCTTTCATCGTATGTTTTATCATGATAATAAAGTTTCCTTGTTCTTGGATCGTTTCTGTGGTGGTTATAATCTAATTGCCTTAGAATTTTCTGTTATTACGTACCATATTGTTGTTTTCGAAATGCCTGTTTGCTCTGCCAGTTTGTAGTAATATTTTTGACAGTGACTCGTTTTCTTAATTTATACGATAATTCACTGTATTTAGTAGAACATTTTTCTCCCCTAATGTAATTGACTTTCTCTGTATAGGTTTAACTTTACGATTCTTTATTATTATAGTTGATTATTTAGTTCAATCGTTAAACCTACACAATAACTGTAACGTTTGACAATATAACTTTAAAAATTTAAACTAAATTTTTAATAATGAGTGAACAAACACATTAAAATTACATTTTAGGTCGGGAATCAGAATTTAAAATCAGTTTTAAATAACAACAATGAGGGAAATAATAAAAGCAACTAGCATTCCAATTTTCCGAGCAAACGATTAGGTACTACAATGTTACCGTTCATTGTAAGTTTATTTGGTGTACCTTGATTGATGATTGATTGATGATTTTTCTTCAAATTTATAATGTTTTGTGTTTTTTTTTGTCTTCTATCATGGGAAAATGTGTACTGTAGTAGCAGTATTAAGTTTTATGTGAAGATAAAATGAGGTTTGGAAGAATCTTTGAAAAGTCAAGACGCTCCGAGTGTCGGCGTTAAAAAGCCGGCAAATTTGTAGAAAAAAGGGATTTATACTCAATGTAATGTGTCAGTTCTGATAGGAGTAATCACTGTTTTTGTTTTATGTCGTCTCTCACCTAAGAGATTTGTATCTAAGAGATTTGGGGCGTTTCCAACAAATTTGAAAGGTACCCACATGTGTTCCAGTTTTTAAAGAAGCAGAGTTTCAAAGTTTGTGGAAGACAGCAATAAATTTTTAATTTTGCCCTAAACTAATTTGTTATTTCTTTTAAAAAAATTTCTAACGTCTTTTGTGTTTTTAAGGAAGGAATAACCTTTTCTTTCATCCAGCAGGAAGATTCTTCAAAGCGGCGTCCATTTTAAGTAGCAGGAGAACCTACTTGTGTTTTGTTTGTTCCAAAAGATTTATGTAAGTACCCCTTTTTGTTTCATTTTTGTAGTTGCCCCAATCCAATCCCATCTTGTCATTCACTCATCCAAGACCCAGTTCTCCAAATAAACCATGAGTGGCCTTTTGCAAAAGTTTCGGTTTATTTTGCTTGCCCTATCTCTAGCCCCGTAAATTTCTGTCCCCAATTTTCAACCTCTTTATAATAATACCCTGTGTGGTAGGCAAAATATTCGTTAAAATTTTGAATAACAATGAAGACATCACACACCTCTATTAAACGTTTCTTTTCTGAATGAATTTCTCGTATATATCGATGACACCAAGAAATAATTTCGGGATTTTCTATCAACATACCCAATGTCCTTATTTAGTCTATAAAGTGTAGCCCTACAAATATTGTATGGATGTTGCTCTTTATTCAACAAAGCATTAAATGTTGGAGGTTTAATTTTACCAAAAAAACACGCCTTTCATCGTATGTTTTATCATGATAATAAAGTTTCCTTGTTCTTGGATCGTTTCTGTGGTGGTTATAATCTAATTGCCTTAGAATTTTCTGTTATTACGTACCATATTGTTGTTTTCGAAATGCCTGTTTGCTCTGCCAGTTTGTAGTAATATTTTTGACAGTGACTCGTTTTCTTAATTTATACGATAATTCACTGTATTTAGTAGAACATTTTTCTCCCCTAATGTAATTGACTTTCTCTGTATAGGTTTAACTTTACGATTCTTTATTATTATAGTTGATTATTTAGTTCAATCGTTAAACCTACACAATAACTGTAACGTTTGACAATATAACTTTAAAAATTTAAACTAAATTTTTAATAATGAGTGAACAAACACATTAAAATTACATTTTAGGTCGGGAATCAGAATTTAAAATCAGTTTTAAATAACAACAATGAGGGAAATAATAAAAGCAACTAGCATTCCAATTTTCCGAGCAAACGATTAGGTACTACAATGTTACCGTTCATTGTAAGTTTATTTGGTGTACCTTGATTGATGATTGCCTTTTAAAAATGGTTTTAATTGAATCTCTTTTAAATTTGATTACAAATTCTTTTGATAAAAATCGGAATTGACGCTCTAAAAACTCCCAGAAGATTTACATTTCCTTATGATCCGTGTGCTGTAAAGTAAAGGTGAAACAAATCGCAACGAATTGATAATATTAAATTTAATAGAATTGGTGAATCACTTGGTGAAAGGAAAGTAACGAACAAAGTAACATGGCAACCCCATGGTTTAGAAAGGAATAGAAGAAAAAGTGTTCAAAAAAAAAAGTTTTTACAATACAAAACACAACAAGCACAACAGACATACAAACACTATGAACGAATCAGAAATGAAACGAATACTTTAGTTGGACAAATAACAAGAGAATACTAGCAGACCTTCTCAAAACAGATGGAACATGACTTCTACGAAACGCAAAAAGAAATATAAAGAATTATCGGAAAACACGGAAAAAAGATAAACGAACTAATAAAAACGAAACACATTTAGAAGGAGACATGGACAGACTACTTTCGATCCCTATTTGTTACATGTGAAATTGAGGAGGGAAAACTTCTCCTATCCATTCTTGTTACTTTGCAGCATCTTCGCAGGAATTCCATCTCTGTTCCTACTATCTTACTGCTGTTTTTCTTGTTTATGATTCAATTTTCAGACCCATATGTCATATTACTTCGCACTAATGTTTTATAAATCTGTGTTTTTGTCTTCATATTTAGGTGTCTATCCCAACATACTGAGTTAAGTTGTCGGATTGCTGTTCTTGTTTGTCCTAATCTTTGTGTAATTTATTCCTCTGTTGTTGCTTTTTTGGTGATTATAAACCCCAAGTATTTGAATTTATTCTTTCCTTTGATTGTTACGTTGTCATCAATCTAGAGATCTTCTATGTCTTCTTCACTTGTAGATAGGTACTCTGTTTTCACGAGGTTAATATCTAGGTATATTCTTCTAGGCCTTGGTATATTCTTCTTGTAGTTTCTTCATCATGTAGCTGAGGTCGTCTTGGTCTTGTGCAATTACTACTTGATTGTCTGCAAAGATTAACGTATATAGGTATTCGTTCCGTACCGGTACTCCCATGCCTTCGCATTTTCTTTTCCATGTAGTTTCTCTAAGTATATTTTGAATAGGGTTGGAGATGTGGAACAACCCAGCAGGAGTCCTTTTGTTGTTGTCAAGGTCAAAATAAAACAGGTTAAATATTTATTGTACGAAAATAATATATCTCTAGGAATAATCATAAAGATTAAAAATATATACCAGAACAATAAAATAAAAGCAAAAGTAGAAGAAGAACTAACTGACACAGTTAAGGCTGGCAATAAAGGGTCCATACTGACAGGGGGATTATCTAAGCCCTGTATTGTTTAACCTAATTATGGATAAAACAATAAAAAATTAAGAACATAAAAGGATACCAAATGGAAGAAAAACAACAATAATCTGCTATTCAGACGACGCAATACCACTCTCTTAAAGTAGAGATGATTTAAGACGTATGCTGCACCAATTTAATATAACCGCCAGAAAATTAAATACGTTAATTTTCCCAAAAAAAGACAAAATGCATGGTTATGTAATAACACAAATCTCCTAAGATGTAAATTAGAGCTGAAGGGTCAAATTATAGAACAAGTGGTGGAGTTTAAATTTCTGGGCATCACACAATATATATATATATATATATATATATATATATATATATATATATATATATATATATATATATATATATATATATAGAAAGCCCAAAACATAAGTAAAAGATCAAATAAATTGAGCAAACATAGTCGCAGGTTGCCTGAATGAAACAATATAAAGAAATAAAAATATCGGAAAATAAAAGGCAGAGTTATGACATATGCGACAAAAACACGACATAATACACAGAGGAGCAAAAAAAATGCTAGAAACAGAAGGTATTATAACCTTTAGAAAAATCGATGGTAAGACACTATAAAACAGAGCTGAAAGTACACACATACAATGCAGATACAAGATAGAAAATATCAAGAACTTGGTAAAAAATAGAAAAGGAGAATGAAATGATCATATAAGCAGAAGGACAACAAATACAGTAGTAAAGATGAGGAGAGAATGTTCCTCAATAGAAAGACGATCAGTGGGAAGACCATGATCATAAACGATGGAACGAGAACCTACTGGGGACACATTGAAAAATAGATAGCGTTATGTCTACACAAAAATTAGAAGAAGAAGAAAAACAAGGAATCTAATAAACTTAAAACTTTGATTGGTTTATACAGATAATGAATTAACATCTAATGTTAGTTTAAGTCAGTAATGGAAACTATTTGTTTGATATCCCAAGTAAAATTAAAATTTTACAATTACATAAACGTCATTTTGTTTTTTTTTAATAAAATGGAGTGAACCTTGTTTAACAAAAACATGTAGGAAGTCATATCGTATTTATTATATTTTTAAAATTAAAAAATAAATACAAATATAAATTACACTTTTTATCTATGACTGATATAATGTGAATATGGTACTTGTACTTTTTGCATTATAATGCCATAAATACATTACTATTCCCATAGAGAATAATGATGAGAGATTAATGGTCTTTATTCCCTATTGTACTTTAATAACAAAATTTTTCATAATAAATATTAATATGAAAACAAAATATCAAACTCAAACGCATGTCAAACGCGTAGAATTTAGTATTTGTTTGTTTATGAGAATGAGATGATGGTTAAGATGGATGAAAATGAAAAGTTTTTACTTCTACATTACCAGAAATTTTACCCGAACGATAAACTTTATTTATAATAATGCTACTTATAACAAAACAAAATTTTATGTACCAGTTCCAAGTCTGGGTCCTATCATGTAAGATATGAGAAAGGTGGAGGGGATGAGTAACAACCTCGTCAAAAAACCAAAGTTCAGCAGGTTCTAGCCGATAGATTTGCGTGGTTAAAGATGAAGAATGGTTAATGGATTTAAAGGCAGAAATTACAGGCGTATCTGATCTGGCGGATAGAGCAGAAGAACAAAAAGGGGAACCTGGTCTCACTAGTTTTTTTAAAACAGCCAGTATAAATAAAGGAAACCTTGAAATAAAAACTACCTTGTCCTCCACGAATGTGAATTGGATCTATATGGTTGCACTTATCACCTAAAAAACTGAACAGCAAAATTTCCAGAGTGCAAGAAAACCAGACAGATCAAATGAAAATCGACACTGCAAACAAAACGGACTAAAATTTTTTAAACCTGGAATGGGAGAAGTTTAATAAGTAAATATACGGAAGTAGCACAAGAACTGAAGAACCATAACGTACACATTGTCACATTTACAGAAACTAAAAATGGGCATATGAAATAAAAAATAAGACGATTATATCCATATATGCAAATGTTTTCAAATATATGCAAGCTAAGGAAGCAGTTTTTATTATGGTAAAACAACTGGTGGTAGTTTTACTTGGACATCACCAACACGTAATCTTAAAATCATTATTGACTATACTATTATTAGACAAGAAGCAAAATTTAAAATATTAGATGTTAGAGTAAAAATGAGTCACAAATGGGTGGCAGAATCTAGAATATTTTTTCTCTTCAGACATACTGTTCCAAAATAAAACAACCAAAATAAAACCGTATATCTAAATCACAGGCAGTATAATTTGGGAAATTTGAATGAAGATTCCATTAAATTTCTGTACCAACTAAGACTTGGAATCTTTCGACAGAAAATTCAGGTGATGAAACCCTTAAAGAGATAAATACGAAGCACAGGAAGAACAAAACCGAGTTTGCAAAAATAAACAGTTAGTAAAATGATGATATTAAAACAATTGATAACCAAAAGAAACAACTGTACGAGAAATGGCTGGCCACAAATACTTTGGATGACCGAAAAAAATACCATAGAGCCAGAAGAGAACTAAAAAATAACTAAACTAAACTAAACTGAGTATTCGGTAATTTTGTCATGTTCCAAATATATCTATTCGAAAGCAAAGATAAAAAATGATGGACCTACTGAAATAGAAATCAAAAAACGAACAAATTATGAAATGAAAGAATATTTTGGGCCCACTAAACTCAATAATCTGGTCAAATGCTCCCTCTCGACAAAAAAAGATATAGCTATATACCAGTATTTTTAAAAGCCTTGTACTTTAATGGTTGCGAATCCCAGCAATTAAGAGAACGGAACAACAACTCCTTGTTCTAGAAATGAAGTTTTGGCGCAGATCAGCAGGTGTATCGGGAATGTTACACGTAACAAGTAAAAGAACAAGACAAATCATGAAGAGAACAACCACCACCATTAAAGAAATGCAGCAAAAAAAGCTTGTTTATTATGGATATTTACAGAAAATAACAGATCATCGCCTACCAAAGATAATATTGGATTACCAGTCACTTAAGCGACCAAACGAGGAAGACCGATCCCTTAAGGGAGCCCAAAAGACAATGTCAGAGAGTGATCTATGACCAGGAGACTGTCTTGATAAACGTGAATGAAGACTATGAATATATATATATATATATATATATATATATATATATATATATATATATAAATATATATAACTGTTTTGGATGGGTTGGAGTCAATAATAGGGCTATTGGTTAACTATTTTTTTATTCTCGAGCTTTCAATTGTGTTTACAATTATTATCAAGAGCTAAAAAAGACAAAATACTTACAAGGTTGAACTAAAAAGAAAAAACAATTTTTGTTAACTTACCAAATAAAAATTAGTTTGGTAAGTAAAAATTACTGCTTACATGTTCAAAATATTTAATACAAAAATGCTTTTATCTAATAAATGTTTCTCTGAAAAATTTTTATAATTTTGAAAACATTTTTTTAATATAAGAATAATTGAATTTATAAATAAGTTCAAATAGCAACCAATTACAAATAGCCTCAATGTCATAAATGCCAACATAAAATTTTTATTTTTGACAATTATATTGCCAAAAGTAAAACTTCGTTTAAACATTCTTTTTTTGTTTAGTAACAAAAAGAAGAAGATTTATTCACCCTTGACAGATGTCTGAAAGAATGTGACAGATATATGGAGAATTAAATATGACATTTTACAAGTTTTATATATAAATCATAAAGAAAGAATATAATTATAAATTTTGCTTAAATTTTGAATTTCAGATCTTTTGTTTAAACTCTTATCATTTTTGCTAATACAAACCATTTCCAAAAAAGTCCTTTTAAATTTATTACTTTCACTACATAAAATTTTAATGTTATCAAAATCCATAATATGGTCTTTATCGATTACATGTTCTGCCAAAGCACAAGATGGTTTTTTAATTCTGCAATCACTTTTGTGAGAAATAATACGATTTGAAAGATTTCTTCCGGTCTCACCAACATATTCAGCCTCACACTGAGTACAACTAATGCTGTATACTAAATTCGTTTTTTCAAATTTGTCTATAGGATATTTAGTTTTAGAATATAAAGATGAAATAGTTTTGATGTTCTTTGTTGCTATTTTTTTGTTGCTATTCTAAAACTAAATATCCTATAGACAAATTTGAAAAAACGAATTTAGTATACAGCATTAGTTGTACTCAGTGTGAGGCTGAATATGTTGGTGAGACCGGAAGAAATCTTTCAAATCGTATTATTTCTCACAAAAGTGATTGCAGAATTAAAAAACCATCTTGTGCTTTGGCAGAACATGTAATCGATAAAGACCATATTATGGATTTTGATAACATTAAAATTTTATGTAGTGAAAGTAATAAATTTAAAAGGACTTTTTTGGAAATGGTTTGTATTAGCAAAAATGATAAGAGTTTAAACAAAAGATCTGAAATTCAAAATTTAAGCAAAATTTATAATTATATTCTTTCTTTATGATTTATATATAAAACTTGTAAAATGTCATATTTAATTCTCCATATATCTGTCACATTCTTTCAGACATCTGTCAAGGGTGAATAAATCTTCTTCTTTTTGTTACTAAACAAAAAAAGAATGTTTAAACGAAGTTTTACTTTTGGCAATATAATTGTCAAAAATAAAAATTTTATGTTGGCATTTATGACATTGAGGCTATTTGTAATTGGTTGCTATTTGAACTTATTTATAAATTCAATTATTCTTATATTAAAAAAATGTTTTCAAAATTATAAAAATTTTTCAGAGAAACATTTATTAGATAAAAGCATTTTTGTATTAAATATTTTGAACATGTAAGCAGTAATTTTTACTTACCAAACTAATTTTTATTTGGTAAGTTAACAAAAATTGTTTTTTCTTTTTAGTTCAACCTTGTAAGTATTTTGTCTTTTTTAGCTCTTGATAATAATTGTAAACACAATTGAAAGCTCGAGAATAAAAAAATAGTTAACCAATAGCCCTATTATTGACTCCAACCCATCCAAAACAGTTATATATTTGTTCCAAACGAGTCACAAGTACTTCTTTTTTCTTATTCTTATATATATATATATATATATATATATACACATAATTATGACATATAAAGCAAAAATGACATTTGAAAAAAAGACGCTCTAACATAAATAACTGTAAGGGAAATACTTAACCCAGTAAAGCATGAAAACTATTAAAAGACCTTCGAACAGACAATAAGAAACATGAAACTGTTTCGTTAAATGGAACAGATAAATGAAAGGAATCTGCTGACAGAGGACGAGAGAAATTGCAGAAACCAACCCACCAATTTTATTTGATGATTTCACAAAAGATGACATATTCCCTGCAGAAGTTAAAAAGTTCGCCTAATAAATGATAAAGGAGGTGGCCCCTAGACCCGGTAACATTTTGATTCAGCTAATTAAGAAAGTTCCTAGACAGGTATTTAAAATACTAGCAAATGTATTTATGTGATTTGTAATGTAAAAGGCGAAAATGTCCTAAATAAATGAAATCAAGTATTTGTTTCATCGATATACAAAAAAAATAGTAGGTCGGAGTGTAGAAATTACCGAGATACCAGAGATAATGATTAAAACTCGAATAAAAGTAATAGGGATGGAAGAATGATAGAAAGCAAAGAGCAAAGTGGTTTTATAGCTGGACGTTCTTGTGTTAATAATATATTTGTTTTACGACATATTGAAAAATAGAAATAAAAAAAAAACAGACCTGTCCAACTAAATTTCGAAGATTTCCGAAAGGCATGTGGTAGTGTACCATTTTTGCAACTTTGGCCAGAATTGCAAAAATAGGGCATTAAACACACAATTATAAAAGCTGTGTAAAATCTATAATTTAACGTCACGAGGACTATAAAGATGATTGCAAAATTAAATCAATTATTTTCAGTCTCAACAGAACTAAGTCAAGGCTATTATATGGATGGGAATATCAATGGGGGATACCACACTGTATACTCTTTTATTTGGTAATGATCAGGTTACCATAGCAATAGATCTAGATGACGCATCGTATATAATGCGGAAATTACAGTTAGCTGAATAAAGTCTAGAAATTAATCTAGAGAAAACAGAGTAAATGGTAATCACTGATCCTAAAGCAGAACCCAGGCTTGAGAATGTTTTGGCTAAAAATTGTGAGAATTTGAAATATCTAGAAATCACATTCTCTAATATATGAACCTCTGATGTAGATAATAATAATAAAATAGCCCAAGGTGAAAGAGCTATAAGATAACAGAACTCCGTGTTATGGAATGATAAAGGTACAGAGGCCATTAAATGCCTGACGTATATTGCAATAATAGAAAGGTCATCTAAATATAGATCTGAAGTGTAGATACTAAATAATTGGCAAAGAGTAATACTGAAGACTACAGAGATGGATTACAAACTCAAACACATAAGAAATGATAAGATCACACGGATAATGCAAGTAAGAGGCAATATTCTGGGTACTAGTAATAGAAAGCAGCTTGTCTTGTATAGACACCTCCAGAGAATCAAAAATCATAGATAACCAAAAAGAGTATGTCAGTGAACTCCCATTGGAGGGAAGAAACGAGGACGGCCAAAAACGGCTTGGAATGTTAAGGTTTGAGAAGCAATGCCAGCGAGGAAAAGAGGGTAACATGACTGGATTGATAGAAAGCGCTAGCGCAAATGAAGGAAGAAATGACTTGGACCATAATAGACTCGCTGTGCATGTATGTATGTACATCTGACAAAACGTACGCAACCTTAAACTAATGGCGTCTTCTAAACAACACAAATTAATTTTCCAAAAATGTTTTACTGGGTTAGTTCATAAAATTAAGTGTAAAATATAAACCATCTTCAATATCGTCATTCTACTCAATGATAAGATCTATGTTGAGAATACACCTTGACGTTGATCTGGAAAATATAGTAAACTACGAACAAATAAAGAGAATCTGAAATATTTCAAGCAAACAACTCTTTTAGACTGCCTCCGAAATAAATTAGAGGATGTATTGACAAAGCTGCTGATAAAATTTTTCTTTAGTACAAATTTTATGAAATTGTATGAAAATTCACCATAAATATATAGTTCGTTTTACAATATTAAAAAGAAATATATCGACATTCGTACCTCCTATGTGAAACTTACTTTATTTTTTTAAATTCTCAGAAATCAAAATATATAATACAATGTATAGGAAAATCATATTTGTAGATATTGTAAGAAAAATTTCCAAATATTTGTGTTTGCCTTCTCCCTAAAGTTAAAACGGCCATTCTTATCACATATTATCTGCCATTCTGTACATTGATGAAGGGAACGATATAAGTAGATTAATGAATTATAGCACTATAATATAACCACTTGCTGGAGATCAGCCAGAAAGAATAAAGAATAACATTAATCATGCTAGGAGGAATAAGTCAACTACTGCAAATTTTATTGCAAAATAAATAAATAGCAATAAGGCTTATTTTTCTTCACAACAATCCAATTTATAAACTCTTCCAAAGGTAATAATCTCATTCAAGACCAAATCAATTTATTAATTGTAATAATATTAAATTTAATATTGATAAACATAGTTTTTATTAAAAATTTCAAATTAATAAATTAGTCTTAGATAAAGTAGTGTATATTATTCGCAATAATGGTTATTATTTTTTCGAAATAATACTTCATCGCCGCTAGCGGGCTGAGTTCGTAAATAATCCTCGAGCATGCCATCATTATTGACCCATGGTATAATTTACTATTATTTTGCTTTTTTGATTTTATTTGTTTGTTATGGCAAATATTTGCTTCACGGTACGTCAATATTCATTATCATTATCAGCGTATACGGTTAAATTATTTTAAAAGGTACTACTTACCACGTATTGCACACTGTAAGCAAAACAAGTTTCTAGAATGCTAGCATGTTCAATCCATAAAATAGCACTACAGCCCAAGTCAGTCCTTGGCCTCCTTTAGTAAGTTTCTACATATATCTCGACTCACTGCCGTTCTTCTCCATGTAAGTGTTTTTAGGAGGTTTTCGGTATCCTCATCTTCTTCGTCCTCCCATCTCTTTTTTTGTCCTCCAACAGGTCTTCTTCCCTATATTATTGTATTTTATTATCAACTGGGGATTCTGATCTCTTTTATCCACTATTATGTCCTATTAATCATAATCGCTGCAGTCTAGTATATTGTCATGTCTAATTTATCAATGGTTATGTTTATTTTATTGGCCAGCACAAGCGTTCTATTTATTTCAGGGTCTTCTTTATATTTGCGATTAGATCCATTCCTAAGCATTTAAGTCCATTCATGTCTTATACATCATCTATAGAGTGTTGCTTTTGAGCTTGTCTATTTGATCTATCTGTACAAGTAATTTTATCTTATTTGCATTTTTATTGCTAGCCCTGAAACTTCTTCACTTTGTTTCAATTCAACGTATGTTTCTTTCGCCGTATTTTTATTCTGCTCACTACGTTGATTCTGCGTATGCTGCCAATTTGGTGTTTTTTTTATAAGTATGTTATTTCTGCTAAGAGTGCTAGTTCAGTTCTTTCGATATTGCAAACGCTGTCGTCTGGCTTTGAATAAATACATTCGGTTCTGTTTCTATCTCGTTTGTACCAGTCCCATTAAATTTTGCTGGTACACAGACTTTTTGCAACACGCTAGATAGTTTTCTTTTATCTATTATATATCATAGACTTGCTTAATACCTACAAAGATATTTGTAATGGTCTATATCACATTCCTATGCTTTGGCTAGTATTTGTTTGTTTATAAAGAGTTGGTCGACTGTAGATCTATTATGTCTAAACCATGCTTGATATTCCCCGATGATTTTTTCAGCATAAGGTTAAAGGTTTCGATTAAGAGTATTTGTGATTATTTCGTATCCCCAACAAAGTAGAGAGATAACTTTGCAATTCTGACATACCAGCATGTTATCTAACATAACAGCATCTTATCGCGATTTATAGGTAGTTACCTAATATCACTAAATTACTATCAGTTACTTAATAGTTATAACAATAGTAGTAACCAGATTAGACTATCTATTATATTTTTAGAAAAGATAAGTTGGTAATAGTTGTGGAACTTTTGGACGATAGGATGATTGGTGAATACATTTTGGATAGATTGGATTGAGGCTATAGAGTCTATGCATATATATCAAGGTGCTTATATGTTGATAAAATGTATTTGATAGCTTGGAGTATGCAGAATATTTCGCCAGTATAAACTCTGCAAAAGGATGGGAACAGGAATAACGTAATAAGAGTATGTGACGTTGTAACAGAACAGCCTACTTATGTATCATTTTTTGAAGCATCAGTGTATAGTGCTAGTTTATATTTATTTGTAAAGATTGTTTTTTTGTTTGCGATAAAGATATGTCATCAAGAAACTGTACTTGATGGGATGGGATACACAATTAGTGGGATGGGTTTAAATGATGATAAATACAAAGATCATGCAATTTATTCATATACAAAAGTATGTATTAGGATTAAAGACGCAGAAATATTAAAAAAGATCAATATATTGATTTTATGAAAAGTTTAGGCAATAGATATATCATTGGGGGTGATTTCAATGCGAAACACATTTAATGGGGGTCTAGGCTTACAACTACTAAAGGAAAAGAACTATTAGCAGCTGTCAAAGATCAGAAAGGAGATGTAATATCTACAAGGAAGCCAACTTATTGGCCAACTGATAGGAATAAAAAACCAGATTTAATAGATTTCTTCATAATTAAAAATATCTCATAGAATATCAAGCCAACTTCCCCAAAAGAAGTAGCTGAGTTAATTAAAGAACAAATCGACCCAAATAAAGCACCAGGTTATGACCTTATTACCGGAAGATTGCTAAAAAATCTACCAAGAAAAGCTATCGTAAAATTAACAAATTTAATAAATGCTGCCTTTAGACTACAATATGTTCCAGATTTATGGAAGATAGCTAAGGTGATCATGATACCAAAGCCTGGGGAACCCCCCAATGAGGTGACATCATATAGACCAATATCACTATTACCTGTGATGTCCAAGGTGTTTGAAAACTCCTCCTACGAAGAATCATACCAATAATTGAAGAAAAGAAAATAATTCCACATCATCAATTTGGATTTAGAAATAAGCATTCGACAATTGACCAGGTGCATAGAATAACTGCTATAATTGAAAGATCATTAGAGAAAAGAAAAGTCTGTTCTGCAACCTTCCTAGATGTGGCACAGGCGTTTGATAAAGTCTGGCATAAGGGTTTAATACATAAACTTAAATCATTCATGCCTAAACAATATTCAAATATATTACAATCATATCTAGCGAACAGACATTTTAGAGTTAAACAAGAAGATGCATACACTGATCTCAAGGATATTGAAGCAGGTGTTCCACAAGGGAGTGTATTGGGTCCAGTCCTATATCTAATATACACGTGTGATATACCTGAACTAGAAGACGACACCATAGCTACCTTCGCAGATGACACTGCTGTCTTAGCGATAAGTGACACCGTCGAAGAAGCTACAGAAAAACTACAAAATTCAATAAATAAAATCCATTAATGGACCAAAAAATGGAAAACTAAGCTGAATGAGAATAAAACAGTCCATATAAATTTTACCAATAATAAATCAATAATATTCCGATTAGAATAAATGATGTCCTAGTGCCTGTTGCAACATCAGCAAAGTACTTGGGGATCACTCTTGATGCAAAACTTCGCTGGAAAGCTCACGTGAAGAAGAAAAGAGAAGAACTAGGCATCCGCTACAAGAAAAGGTTAATGGGAAGACATTCCTCTCTATCCATAAATAATAAACTTCTAATCTATAAACAAATACTCAGACCAGTATGGACCTATGGCTGCCAACTCTGGGGCTGTGCCAAGCCTAGTAACATCAAAGTAATCCAGATATTCCAGAATAAAGTACTGAGGAACATCGTAGATGCGCCTTGGTACGTTAGGAACAACGACCTTCACCGGGAGCTCAAGATGGAAGACGTCAATCAGATAATCAAGAAATTTGCAGGGAGCCATGAACAACGACTCCATCATCATGTAAACGTCGAGGCTATCCAGCTCCTCGACAATACGAACCTAGAGAGAAGGCTCAAAAGAACAAAGCCTTTTGAACTGGTATAATGAGTGAGTGAAAAGCAGAGTAAAGTGTTGTGCGAGTATGCATGCTAAATTGAATGCTAGTTATTAGAAATAATAGGAAAGATACTAGTGAGTAGACACCTAATTTTAAGATTTCATTAGTAATTTAAGTTAGAAACAAATTGATAATTGGTCTTACTGGCCAGATTTTAATGTCAGTACACTTCTGTGTCTGTATTAAAAAAAATATATATACAAAAGAGGATATACTGAATTAGAGGATTTAGATAAGATAGGTATTGCGTACAAGAGTAGTATTTGCTCCCGTCTAATCCAAAAAGGGGTTCATTTGTTTCGCAATACAGGTTTTCTACGGTTTTCCAGAGTTATGTATCGAATTTAAAAAGTTAATATGTGTTTTAGGAGCAGAATTGTATATATATAAGAGAATCCAGTTTTTAACTAATAAGAAATCTCTATATCTTAAAAAGGGAATTTTCATCTACACTTCAATTATAGTGTGAAAAAGTTTTGATAATCCTTTGTATTTTTATAATTATTTAACACAAAAATATAAAATATGCATATTCATTGTAATTTTTTATTATTTTTTTTTTCAATTTCGTATTATCTTTATATTGTACCTATTTTGTTTTATATACCAAATTTCAAAAATCTCTTTACGTTTTTTTACAAAAATACGTTTACACAATATTATGTACCCCAATAAAATTAACTAAAAAATTAAAACTAAAACTGTGAACAGGTAAGCCAATAAGGGAGGTACAAAATGTGTATTTGCCTATGATCAATAAACTACACTTTTATTAAAAAGAAATTAGACGTCGTGAGTCCTACGCTTTCACCTAAAGTGACCGGAAGTAGAACAAGAAGTCGATATTTGAACTCTTCGTGTAATTTTACGTCGATTGTAATAAGATTTCACTAATTTTAAGTCATTTTTGCAAACATTCAGGTCATAACTTTTTAACTAAAAGTGAAACAAAAACAGAAGGTATATATTTGCTCTTGTCTTGCTGGGTGCGTCGAATAATACATCGCTCGTACTATTTCGGCGACTTTAAAACAGTACTTCTGGTTGCAACCTCGGTACCGGAAGTCCGTAGGTTAAATTTCTCACCTATTAGTACCATGTTTGGCTTATAAGCTCTCACTTAACTTAAAATTTGCCATTCCATCTGTTCTAACGTAACTCTGTTTACGAACAGACAGACGGTCAGACAAACATGGATAATTTAAGTTTTTCACCAGTTTTTGTAATGTTGTAAAATGGGTAAAATTAATAAACATAGCAATAACTCAAGGAGAAGGTATTTATCAAGTGAACTCACACATTCGTAAATCAATTTCGGTGTATTCTCCAATTTGTCTCCAATTTGAGATAATAGAAAAAACCACTCAGTTCATTAAATTAAGGAAATATAATAATGTATATATTTAGTATTTCCTTGCCAATTTAATTAATAAGGGAATGGTTTTAGAAACTATGGTGCTTACTTATTTTTTAAATTGATAAAATAGATAGTTAAAGTGCCAACTTTAAAATTGTCGAGATACAGTCTTAAGAGAATTTAATATCGTCTTTTTAAAATTTTTGATAGAGTATATGCAGTTGACTAAAACTTCCTTATTATATAATGCCATGAATATTAATAGGAATTTTGATAGAAAAATGCTTCAGAATTCTTTCAATATGAGATTATGCTACCTTCTACAGAGTGTTTTACAAGACATATTTTATTTTGAAATAGTGTCCGACTTGACATACATACATGAAATTGCTAACATTTATTTAATTACAATTTTTTTAATATTCTTCATTTTAATGAAACAGAATACTATTTAATATACAAGGTGATTCAAAACGCAAACTTAAAAATTTCTCAATTTCCTTAAATGATCACTATATATTAAGCCAATATTAAAAAAAACTTCTTTTAGTTTTGGTAACTGCTTTATAAATCTAAATACAATAGTTATCGGTAGTCCAAGATATGACAGTAAAAATAGTGGAAAACCTCTGACTTTTTCTTATCTAGATAAAAAGCAGCTCAAAGATCAAAATCTAGACAAGGATAATAATGTGCTTTAACTCTGTGGGCGGTTACCACCCCAACTCGTGGTTGGAAAAAGTATATAAAAAAATCATCATAGTCGCTAGAATAGTAAATTTTAATACAAAAAGGGTGTTTAGAGGATTTTCGAAAAGTCAATATTTTTTGAATTATTCGTGAATGAAAGTTTACAAATTACACGTTAAAAAGCACGTTTTTAAATGGTTTTTTGCAAATAACTCCAAAAATTTTAATTTTATCGAGAAAACTGTTTGAATAGAAAATAAAGCTTATAAAGCAACTGTATTAGTTTTTTATTATTACTGTAAATTTAATACTAACAAAGGTACGGCTGTTCTAAAATAGACTTTTTTTCATCGAATACAGCATTTCAAACATATGATGTTGAATCAGCAAAAAAACTGTAAGTTTTTTATAGAAAACTTCTAAAATCTTTTATAAAAATCTTAAAAACCTTTAAAATGACCACTGGTAAAGGTGATTTGGATGAAAATCAAGCTAAGTTATAACTTAAATAAAGTCCACTTATAGTTTCTGTGACGCAGAATAAAACAAACTTATCCCCGCCAAAACTACACTGATTTAAACTTTTCGTTGGTTATTTACAATTTACTTCATTTATACACAAGAAATACACTCTGGAAATTAAACTGATTTAGATGGTTTAGTTTAAAAAAATCCGAATTAAAATTGACGACACCGTCTTCGGAATTTCTCAAAAAATCCCCTTCCCCTTCAAAATAACTCAACCACCAAAAAAGATACAGAAAAAAATCAACAACACAAAAGACAGCGTTTGTTTACTAAAGACTTTGATTTTTGTTTACTTCTGTAAACTAAAAATTAAATGAGTTATGATTGTTTTAAAGTTGTATTTGCCTGCGTTATCATCGCGATAATGAGTAAGCATCATCTTCAAGCCCTCTCAGCGCAACACTTTTTAAAACAAAGGACTTAAAAAAAAATTCAATATACACCACTTTGTAGCTTTTAAAACAAACTATAAAGTGATGATCAATTTTTCTCAAAGCCTTCGTTTTAAAAAGTTTTGCGCTGAAAGGGCTTGAAGATGGTCCTAAACGCATGCGAAGATAACCTTTAAAAAATCATATCCTGTTTAATTTTTGGTCTATAGACTTAAAAAAAATAAATTAAAACTTCTGCGTCCTATTTGTTGTTAAGTTATTTTGAACAAAGGGAATTTTTTGATTCTACACTCAGATTTTTTTAAAACTAAACCTTCTAAACCAGTTAAACGTCCAAAATGTAATGTTTGTATACAGGCTGAGTCATGAGGAACTTTACATACTTCTACCATATGTAGAGTCCCATAGGGAGCATATCATGTGGCCACTAAAAAATGTCAACTCCTCTTCTTTATTAATTAACAGGGTGATTTGTGTAATTGACCATTTATTTCATTTTACTGTAGTGTTTATACGGCTCATTTGATTTTTTTAATTTTTGCATGATACAGTACACTACTATCAAGCATTCGACTGGTATTAGCTAAACTAAAAAATTCCAGGACTGGCTTTGGAAAAATTAATTTAGGGATTCGTATTAAATATTACACCCTGTATAAATTTTTTTTAAAATGCAATAAGTGATTTTCGAACTACATAAATAGCCAATGAAAACGACATATGCGACAATGTTGTCGCACTTTTATTAAATTTTAAGTGAACGATCAAATCTTACCAAAAATAGAACAATCATAATGAAGTATCAAATTATAAGGTAATTAATTTATATAATAACAAATGTTATAAATTTCAAACATTTTAATTGAAATGATAAACTGAGTCACTGCACAACAAAAAACAGTAACTACTAACAATAACGAAGAACAATTTAAAAAAAAACTAAAAATATGTACATAGTTATGATAAACCCATAAATTAGAACTGGAAAAGATACAATAATGGTAACAAAATAAAAATAATTCAAAATAGATTTTCGAAATGGAACCCTGCAGCCTGTACACATTTTTGTTGCCGAATTGTTAATTGACGTATTGAATTACGGATACTCTGGGGATCGTTTCTAATAGTATTACAACAATGTATAATTCTATCAATTAATTGTCGGTTATTAATATTCACTGCGTAAACTAGTTGCTTCAATCGTCCCCAAATATGGTAATCAACGGGATTGAAATCAGGAAATCTTGAAGGCCACGAAATAGGACCTGCACGTCCTATCCACCTGTTGCCATAAACATTATTGAGATGTTGTCTCACTGCCAGTAAAAAGTGTGGGGGTGCCCATCGTGCTGAAAATACATCCCTCGGATAGCAACGTTCGCGTTGGCAAGCAAATTCGGCAAAATATTTTGTAGAAAGTTCAAATAGACCGGCCCTGTTAAAGGACCATCAAAAAAGTGAGGACCTACTAATTGGTTATTTATGACACCAATCCACACGTTAACCGAAAACCTTAACTGAGAACGACGTTCTCGAATAGCATGGGGATTTTCTTCTGCCCACACATGTGAATTTCGTGAATTATTTATCCCGTCTCTGGTAAATTGGGCTTCATCTGTAAATAGTGTCCTGTATAGCGTTGGTCGATTATTGTTAATCCATCTACAAAATTCCAACCTATCGATCTCATCTCCAGCTTGTAGTCGCTATACCATTTGAATGTGATATGGGTATAGATTATTTTTTTGTAAGACTCTACTTACTTTTGATTAAGTAACATTGAGTTCTCGACTTACTTGTCTAGTGCTTATTGTAGGGTTCATAGTAACGGCGTCCATAATGTCATCTTCCTGCGCTTCATCTACATGTCGCTCTGTTGTTCCACTAGGAAAAGTGCCATTTTCTCGCAAATAATTAAAAACTGACCCAAATGTTGGATGACTGGGAGTTCGACGATTAGGAAATCTCCTGCGATATTCTCTACTAGCAGCCCTACCATTCCCATTACAGAATCCATAAACAAATATTATGTCTGCATATTCTGTGGTCGAAAACTGATGTGGCATTTGAACGAAAGTAACAAAAGCTCTACCAAAACTAACACAATGTACTTAACGTAGATATGACAGAAGAAATATGTATTCTTGTACACATAAATAACAATTGATATTGACAATAATGACAATGGGTATAAAATATCAAGAAACGTCAAACGGTCAACGCCAACCTTCATTTTAAACTTTTTTAGATTTATTTTTATTTAGTACAGTTGATGCAATGTATTATTATTTGACATAAAATTTTAATCATTTACAATCAACAAAAACTAACACATACAAGAGGTTTGACTTTTTAATCAATTTTATTTATTATTTATCGAAAATAATGCCCCAATACGATCTATGAGTAAAAATTTAAAATTGAAAAACAATTGATTCTATCATAGAGATAATACAAAGTGACAGTAAAGATGTTAATTTTCTACGTATTAGATTATGTTGTAGGAACTCATTTTAATTAAAATGTTTGAAATTTATAACATTTGTTTAAATTAATACCTTATAATTTGATACTTCATTATGATTGTTCTATTTTTGGTAAGATTTGATCGTTCACTAAAAATTTAATAAAAGTGCGACAACATTGTCGCATATGTCGTTTTTATTGGCTATTTATGTAGTTTGAAAATCACTTATTGCATTTTAAAAAAAATTTATACAGGGTGTAATATTTAATACGAATCCCTAAATTAATTTTGCCAAAGCCAGTCCTGAAATTTTTTAGTTTAGCTAATACCAGTCGAATGCTTGATAGTAGTGTACTGTATCATGCAAAAATTAAAAAAATCAAATGAGCCGTATAAATACTACAGTAAAATGAAATAAATGGTCAATTACACAAATCACCCTGTTAATTAATAAAAAAGAGGAGTTGACATTTTTTTAGTGGCCACATGATATGCTCCCTAAGGGACTCTACATATGGTAGAAGTACGTAAAGTTCCTCATGACTCACCTTGTATAAGTAAAGTAAATTGTAAATGAACAACGAATGGTTTCAACCAGAGTGGTTTTAGCGAGGGTAAGTTTGTTACTTTCTGTGTCACAAAAAAGTATTACATTTCTGTGTCACTGTTTATTTTAGTTATAACTTACCTTAATTTTCATGCAAATCACTTTTACCACTGATCATTTAAGGTTTTTATAAGTCTTTATCTTATCGATCTTTAAAAAAGTTTTTATAAGCTTTCCAAAAAAACTTACTGTTTTCTGATTAAAAGTAAAAACGAATCTCTTTATTGTATAAGCTTTATTTTATATCCATAAAGATTTCCCGACAAAATCTAAATCTTTGGAGTTATTCGTGAAAAACTCTTTAAAAACATGCTTTTTTTGACGTATAATTTGTGAATAACGAATAACTCCAAAAATATTGACTTTTCGAACAAACTCTAAAGTACATTTTTGTCTTAAAAATTCACTATTCTAGCGACTATCATCATTTTTTTTTGATAAACTTTTTTCATCCCGAGTTATGGTGGTAAACAACACTAGAGGAAGAGCACGTAATGGCATAGGGTAGGTTTTGATTCTTGATTTTTCTACAGGCTGGTAATATTTCCAGCAAATCCACCAATATAAAAATAATTCTGAGCAGAAAATCGTCATGTCGTGGACTATGAAATATTTAGCTTTAAATGTTTGTGCTATAATTTTGTCGTAGTTTTCAAAAATGTCTGTTTATCTGTGTATAATTTACGTGAATTGGGAACTGGAATTTCCATGGCACTTTATACAGTAGTAATCAAAATTATAATACGTGCATTTAAAACTAAATAGCTTAATAACTGTTATATTAAGGTATAGTAAAAGTAGTTTAAAACAAAATTTTAAGAACAAATAAAGTTCTTTCTAATAACGTCATTATAATATATAGATGATCCATTTTAGAAAGTAAAGAAATTTTGAAGTTTGTGTATCGAATCACCCTGTATATCCAATATTATTATATTTGCAAAATGTTAAAATTTCGTTAAATAAACTATATTAAAAAAATTTGTACTTAACAAACATGTTTGCAATTATATTATTTATAAACGTACAGGGTGTCAAATCGGACACTGTTTCAAAATAAAATTGGTTAGATTAAAAAAAAAGGAAGTTATTTTCCGTATACCCGGAAGTGGTAGGAAGCTCTAAATATTCTATACTAATTGGTCATATCCAAAAACCCAATATCCTAAATTTTCTGATATAAATTATGTTTCTCCAAAATGTTTAATTGGAACTCCCAAAGAATCACCATGTATAATGGAATATTTATTTCTATGATCAAAAAAGGGCATATTTTAAACGATACAAATTCAATTTTTTATGAATATATTTATATTGAAGGAAACTTCAAAGATATTTTAACTGTCTGACTAAGATGGTTTCTAAAATAATTTACTTCTAATAAAATTGATAAATAAATAATATATGAGTCAAAATAAATACGCATTAGAAGACTTTTTTTGGGTAAGTAATGTAAGTGTTTCCCTTCGGATATTTTGGGAATCAAATTCTAACAAAATTGGAATATATACCAAAATTGATTCGTTAATTGAAGACTTTTATTGGACGTATAGATTAAACTTAAGGAACGACTAGATTTCTTTGTTACCATCTAGAATAGTTTCCTTTTTTTTTAAAGTAATAGTTTTATGTATTAATTATTATTTATTATACAATACTCCTAGATGGTAAAAACTAATTAATTTATAGAACCTTATTATTAGATACCAACGATAAACCACAATACAGTAAATTAATTTTTTTATCAATAATTAAAAAAAAATATATTATATAAAATTCCCTTTTTTAAAAATATTTTAAAAATATCAACTACTTACCCAACAGTTGCTGTCCCGTTGGCATTCGGCAAATCATTATCTTTACCTAACTGAAGGTATAACACTTTAAACATTGTTTTTATCTATATATTGTATTATTTTTGAATATTTTTGACAGTATTCCTGCAGATAAATAAAAACAATGAATGTTTGCCGTTTTGCCACTACGTAGACTAATTAGCATTTCTTCGTCAAACGAAGTCATACGAAGTGCTCTAATATAAAAATACAAATTTTACAACATACAGTACTTTCAAAAATATATTTCTCTAAATAAAACTCATTTTTTTTTCTGTATAAAAATAATTCACCGTTCCACCGCAACTTAGACTGAAATCGTGTAAAGTGAATTGATCACAATGCAGAAATGCAAAAGGTATTTTCGTTGAAAGGGTAACAAGGATCAAGGTAGTACAAAGGTGAGAACGATTTGGCTTATGACACGTAGACAAAGGAGGGAGAACGTCGGCCGAGCCGTCATAATATACATTAAAAGTTTTTCTTGCATCTTGTGTTTTCTTGTGTTTATTTTAGTTTGTTAGATTACGTACGTTGTTCGTGCATCAAGCAAATATACGATTAATTAACTTAAAATATTGTATATATATATATATATATATATATATATATATATATATATATATATATATATATATATATTAAGGAACACTCGAAGAGTGGTGGGTTTTTCGTGCAAAGTGGAGAAGCAAAAGACAAAGAAGGTGGCTACTTCATCTATTTATTGAAGACGTTCCGCTTTCTACTCAGAATGCATCATTGCTTTCTGAGTAGAAAGCGAAACGTCTTCAATAAATAGATGAAGTAGCCACCTTCTTTGTCTTTTATTTCTCCATTTTGACCGAAAAACCCACCACTCTTCGAGTGTTCCTTAATTTATATTGGATTGAAGGTCGTACTCCTTTTCTCCATATATATATATATATATATAATATATATATATATATATATATATATATATATTTCTATTTTTTAGAAACAAAAATTTTATTTAATCGCCTCATCTAAAAGTCCCCTGGAAGAACTAAAGTAGGTTATATGAATATAATTTTATATGAAAATAACTAAAATATCTTTAACTTTTAGAATACAATGTAAAAAGTTATGTTGAGATATTATTGAGATGATGAGAGACACTATCCACCGATAACTGTATAACTTGTAACCTAATCATTATTTATAATTTTATAATTTCAAAGTTATCATGACTAATATTTATGAAAGCACAAATAAAATTAAAAAAGGTTAGATAAAAATATTTACTAAAAATATGTTCACCTTCATCCTTTCTACCATCAATAAATAAACAGTAACTGAATAAAAACTATATTGACGCAACTTAACATTATAATGAAGATAATAGTTACACCTGAGAGACAATACTCACTTCTGAATACATTTTGTACAGTCAGCATCTAAAGTCTCTCTTATCTTGTATTTTTCACTATAAAATATAAATTAATCGATTTCTACGTAACTTAATTACGGCACCTTCATTCGTTTTATTATATTTTATTGATACAATTAATAAATGTGACAGGCGGCCACAATTTTGTAATAGTGCCTGGAGCTTTGCGTATGTTAGGACCTTCCCACTCTGAATAGAATCTTGCCAATACTCCTCAGCGCAGCGCATACTGAGCGGAAAAGTTTCCAACCATCGACACGGCCGGCACCAGCCAATAGCTTATGGGGAACGTCTTACAGATATAAAGGTCAGATATCAATACGGTACAACAAAATAACCACCGGTGGATCAACTAAGTTGCTATAGGGGCTGCAGTGAAATAATTAACTACATAAAGGTCAAGAATAAATAAATAAAATAAGAATTAAATAAATAAATAAAATTAAATGTAGATTTGTTGATAACATGTCTCCTACACACACGCCCAAACACACAATACACATAAATCCATGCACACCTATACCATGCCCAATCGGCTATCATGGGCCCATAATCAATACTTATTATTATTTTTTTAAATCCCATTGTAATTCTTATCTTATCTTATCTTATCTTCAGCTCATATGTTTCATTCATTTCATGACATTTTCTAGCTTTCTCAAAGGCAAAATTTTAGCCTGTTGTTTCCAAAAGTCAAAAAAGTTTGTTCCGATACCAGTAAACTTTTTTTGTTATATTCAAAGTTTATTCAGTGGTAGGTGAAAAATTAGTGATTTGTAATACTGGTTGTTGATTAACTAATAATTGTCGCAGTGTTATCCTATTTGTAATTATAACCATGTGTCTTGTTTTTTTTTATGTTAAACTCAAGCCCAAATCTAATACTTAGATCTGCTACCCTTGGGAAAAGCGTCTGCAGATCTTCCAGAAAAAAAAATTAGTGTCATCAACGTATCTTAAGTTCTTCAGTCGTTTTTTATTTATAAATATTCGTTCGTCTGTATCAGTTAACGCTAGGTTCATAAAGTGTTCTGAATATATATTGAATTATAATGGGAACAAGATGCATCCCTGTCGCACGCCTCTTTTTATCTTTCTGTCGTCTATTAAAACATATCCAAACAGACCTTATATAAATTTCTGGTTGAAAATAAAATTGTATGTTGTATTAAATTCATTAATTAATAAAAATTCCACATTTCATATATCTAAATTATTTTTTAATAAGTACTTTTTTAATGACGTCACTTAACTGCTAACTAAGTTTTTCATAACGAATTCATTCAGATATGCTTCTGCACCTGCAGTGGTCTTCCGTTTGTATTTGTTCAATCTATTTAGGTAAATGAGGTAGCAATTAGTGGTAGTGAAACGCAGTTTGAGTTCTGCAATAACCTTGAAGCACTATTAAGTATTTAGGTTATGGTAAAGAGCTGCAGTAAAAGTTAGAAAAACATCATACCTAGGCCACATACTGAGAAATAATAAGTACCAATATGCCCAACTTATAGTGAAAGGAAAAATCGAGGGAAAGAGAGGCCTAGGAAGGAAAAGACTATCGTGGCTCAAAAACATCCGACAATGGACAGGGCTAAATTTTGAACAGCTAATAAGAACAGCTGAAGATAGAGAAGATTTTAAAATTGTAGTAGCCAACCTCCATTGAGGAGAGGGCACTTTAAGAAGAAGAAAGAGATGCAGAGTCGTCGGCCATGCAGTTAATATGTGTTTTATCGACTTTGGGAAAACTTTTGCTCGAGTAAAACTGAAATGATAGTCATAGTATATTTCTTTTTAGATTAGTGTTATTACTGTCATTTAAAATATTTTTTTCTATTTGTATCCATATTTTTTTATTATCGTGGTGTTAAATTATTTCAAATAAAATTTTTGCGTTTTTTCAACAGATTTGAAATATTGCATTTTTTTTTTATTTCAACACTCATCGACATGCTGATTAGTTAAAACTTATTGCGATAACGAAAATTTATTTTACAGTCACTTATCTAAAAGAAATGAATATATCTTCTTGAAGCTTTGTGTTTAATAAAATTTCCTCTTTGTTTTGTCGCAATCTTCCGCAGACTCATTTTAAAACACATTCTATTCTGCTCTTAATCCAACTTTATACACTTTGAGCGTAAGTGCAAAAAAATTCAACTTTAAAGACCCAAAATCGAGCGTATCGTACTCTGTGTTGACCTAATTTCTGAACACAACCAAGAAAATCGCTTTTTCTATTCAATTTCATCATGTGAGGAGATGAGACGGTATACACTTCGTCGTTTTAGAACCAGAGACGTCGAATTGAAGGATGCAGAAGATTTGTATAATTTTTTGATACATATTAAATATTATCTTTTTTTTTTTTAAATATATAGTAGTTGATGATGTAGAAAGGTAAAAATAATACCAACAAAAACTTGTAATGTTTTTGTTTAATACATTTTAGTTCTATAATTATTATCAGATGCATAAAATGTACAGAATAGTGGTGTATGGCATTAAAAAAATACTGGAATCCAAGTTTCCTCCAATTATTCGTACAAGCAGATTTTACTCCTGAGTACTTTCGTATATATATATATATATATATATATATATATATATATATATATATAAATGATGTTTCTAAGTCCAAGAACGATATTTTTAAAAAGAACTTTATTTACAAGGGACTACTTACTACAGTAAAATGCAAAATAAGAGTGACGCTATACAATGAAAAAGTAAATTTATAAGCTCGGTGACGCCGAGGTGTGGCTTGCTGACGCTGTCCTTTTATTATAGTTGAATTAGCAGTTCTGGTTTCTTAACTCCTCCGGGGCTAGATGAGAACTATGGGGTGGCATAGTTCGAAGAAATGGAAAATTATCTGGTACCTTTTTTTCTCGTACTGTGGATTCTTTTGGTGATTCTGGATTTGTCCTTTTTGTGTATATTCGCCAAATGGTGTAGACAAGGAAAATGATTGCTAAGACATATAAAATTATGGTATAAAAACTGACATGTTGAAAATGAACAGGAACTGTGTCTAGATTGTCTATTTTGTTTTCTTGATCTGCTAAAGCACTTTGTACATTATTTAATTCATCTAATTTTATCGAGTCTATTTTTATTGGATTAAAGTTTAGATCACTGACCGGCATTTTTAGTAATACTTCTAAATTTGGCAGTTCCATTTTAACAAAATTTGGAGTTTTTAGTTCAAATGTTTTTAAAACGTAATTGTCTATATATATTTCGCACGCACTATTGAGTTCGATTAAGTAACTACCGTTTAATGGAATATTGTCCGAATTCTTATCGCATTTTTGAATACTGATCACTTTGTTTAGCGTTATTACGATCCACTTATTGTTTTCTAGTTTTTGAATTTTTATATTATTAATTTCTGTTGGCACTGATTGACATTGATTTACAAACTTTGAGTACTGTATGAGTTGAACTTCGCAAGGGGCTGTTGGTGTTACTTCAATTGACTGGACATCGTGGCATAAATATTCTTCTTCTACCAATTTTTGACATTGAACGTTGGCAAGTGCATATTGGTATCGATTGGAAAGTAGGAACTTGGATTTTGGAATAATGGTTCTAAAATGAGTTTGGTATCTGGTCGGAAAGGAATAAAGATGATAATAATCATAGTCATTGATTTCAACAATAGGCAATTCAAGTACAAAAATTATTTTATTTGCTTTACTATAACTTTTTATCTTAATTATTTTTTCGAACAACAAAATATTTTGCAAAGATAATTCAAAAGGGAGTTTGTTATTTTTAAGAAGTTTACTAACGTTTAAAATTTCAAGAAATAGTTCATTTGGGTCGGCTATTGAATTATGAAAGGTATTTAGTTTTGAAAAGCTGATAGCAACTTCGATTTTTTCTAATAGGTCGTAAATAATTTGGAAACTAGTGTAAAATTGCGATACAAGTCTTTCTAGTGCAAAATAATGAAATGTCTCAACTTTTTCTATCTTTATATCTTTAATTAAGTTTTGAACTTCTGTTATTCGTGAGCTTAAAATTAACTGGTTATGGGCTAAGATTTTTGTATTATTTTCAAAATTCTTTATTGAAGATCTTAATAAGGTAATTTGATTTTTAACTATAGTTTTAATATTATTTTGATTATTTGTTAGAGTTGATATAGCGTCGTCGTAACGTTTTGCATCGTTTTGGTCTAAGTTTCCGGTTATAAATTTGATTGCGGAACCTACACCATCAAATAGAGATCTTTTAGATCTGGTATTCCAAAAGGGATTTAATTGTTTTAACTCAAGATAAATTTTGTTTTCCAAAATTTGGATTAAATGATAGGAGTCTTGAAATTCTTTATTAAAGCTTAAAATTTGAGAAGTATTTGAAAGGGTATTTATCATGGAATTATATTGATTTTGTAGAGTTAGGAAATTTGTAGTAATATTTGTAATGTCATAGATATGTATAAAAGTCCAAACATCTGTCTGAATTCGGGCTGTGCCTAAATGAAGCGGTAAAAGTCCGGGATTGTCGTTTAGGTTATGGATTTTGGATGTGTCTCGTCTTGCGTCGACGTTTGTTGTCCAGAGGATGAACCTGCAACGGGAGGTTTCTTTAGTTCTTTGATATGTATAATTTCTGTCTGGTTAATGTCTTTTTTATATTTAAGTCTTTGTCGTACAAGTTCTACTCGGTTTCTGTCAAGAATTTTAGTTATTTTGTAGGGACCTAAGTATGGTTGATGTTTTTTGTTACGTTTTTGGGTATTAACTTTATAAACTACTTGTCCAATTTTGAATTCTGAATTTATTTCTCCTTGATCGTTTCTTTTATTAATTACTTTAGTTTTATTTTCTGTTAGAGTTTCATGTACTTTTTGGTAAACGTGTTTTAATTTGTCTTTATGATTATTTATATATTCGGAATAGAAATTTTGAGAAAGAAATAGTTCGTTGGGGTTTCTAGAGTCTGTATGTCCGAAAGTCAATTCAAATGGGGTAAATTTTGTGGAACTATGAATAGAATTATTGTAAGCTATAAGAGCATAGTCCATTAAGTCATCTTCGTTAGGATATGTCTGTTTTAGAATTCTTAAATGTTCGATTAAAGTAGAGTGTATTCGTTCAGCTATTGAATTTGATTCATGGTGACCAGGAGTAGTAAAATGAACTTTGATTTTGTGTATTGCTAATAAATCTTTTATTACTTCGTTATTAAATTCTCTACCTTTGTCTGCTATTATTAATTGGGGAATGCCGAAAGAAGTGAAGTATTTTATTAAGGATTTCGCAATGTGAATCGCGTTTTTACCTGGAATAGAATAAGCTTGGGCAAATTTAGTAAATGCGTCCGTCATAGTCAAATATTTGTTACCGTCATATGTAAAAATATCTATATGAACAACTTGAAAAGGTTTGCTGGCGGTTTCCGTAAGCATTAGCGGGACATAGGGGGTGTGTCTACCGTATTTATTTTTCTGGCAAATAGAACATTCGTTAATGTAATTAGTAATAGATGTCTTCATATTTTTCCAATAATAATTTTGACGTAATTTATCGAAAGTTTCATTAATTCCTCTATGGTTAGTTTTTCCTTCGTGGTAATTTTTTAATAAAATGATTTGTTCTTCTTCGTTTGCTACTGTATTAATTAATCTAGTGCATTTAATTAGTTTCGGACCATGTTCAGAAAAATGTTTTAGATAATACTTATTAAAATCATTATACAGGTTGTCTTTACTGAAATATAAATAAAATGTATTGTTAAGATCTGTGTAAGCCATAAGAAATTCAAAAATATATTTTTCATTATCAGTTTCAGGAATTTTGACTTTAATTATTTTATGGTTTTGATAAGTTTCATGAGTTATATCGGTTTTTGGGTAAACGTTTGGGTACACTAAAATTTGGTGAACTTTGTTATTTATTATTTCGTCTAAAATGGGTATTCCTTGATTCGTTGTTTCATTTGCGGTTGAATGTTGTGTAGATTCATCTGAGGTTTCGTCTGGTGTATCTATTTTGTCTGGAGGTATTCTTATATCAGAAATAATGTTAATTTTTCTTGAGTCGTTATTGTTACTTGTTGAAGGTTGTGGGTCTAATGGATTCTCTGCAAAATTTTGGAGGTATTTTAAAATATCTTCGTCTACGTCTCCAGGATTATTTACTATTGATTCATCTTCTAATGCGTTAATTGTAATGCGAGATAAACAGTCTGCGTTTGTATTGTGTTTTCCTTTTTTATACATAATTTTGTAATCGTATTCTTCTAGTTTTAGACGCCATCGTATTAATTTTGAGTTTGGCTCCTTTAGACTGAAAAGCCAAGATAATGGTTTGTGATCCGTGTAAATATAAAATTTTCTTCCGTAAAGGTATGGTCTAAAATGTTTACAGGCCCATACAATTGCTAGTAGCTCCTTTTCTATAGTTGAATAATTTGTCTCTGATTTATTTAGAGTTCTCGAGGCGTATGCAATGGGTCGATCATTTGGAACATTTCCTTGTGATAATACAGCTCCAATTGCAAAATTGCTAGCATCTGTCGTTAAAATAAATGATTGGGAAAAATTCGGATATTGTAGAATGGGGTCGTTTGTTAAAATTTGTTTACAAGTTTCAAAACAATCAATAAAATCTTTATCATGGTTTACTTTAGAACCTTTTTTCAAACATTTGGTCATCGGTTTAGTAATTTTTGCAAAATCTTTTATAAATCGTCTATAGTAACCTAGTAATCCTAAAAAGCTTTTTATTTCAGTTTGGGTTTTTGGAATGGGAAATCTTTTTATGGCGGAGATTTTATCAGGGTTTGGTTTAACGCCTTGAGGGGTAATTACATGTCCTAAATACATAACTGTTTTTTGTAAAAATTCTGACTTGTCTAATTGTACTTTTAAGTTACTCTTTCTGAGTCTTTCGAAAACTATTTTTAACTTTTCAAGGTGCTCTTGTAAAGATGTACTATAAATTAAAATATCATCTAAATATACTATACATGTTTCGTCTGTTAATCCTCTTAAAACATTATCAATAACTCTCTGAAAGGTCGAGGGTGCATTTTTCAAACCAAAAGGCATTCTTTTAAATTGAAAGTGACCTTGTGGTGTACTAAAGGCTGTTTTTTCAACATCTTGTGGGTCTACTTCTATTTGGTGGAAGCCACTTGCAAGATCTAGTGTCGAAAAGTAATTTGCTTTCCCTAATTTATCTAAAATTTCTGTTATGTTTGGTAACGGGTATTTATCATCTACGGTTCTCTCGTTTAACTTTCTATAATCTATTACTAGACGCCATTTTCTTTTTCCTGTAGCATCTTGTTTTTTTGGGACCACCCAAATGGGACTCGAAAACGGGGAATTGCTATCTTCTATTATACCTTCTGCTAACATCTTATTTATTTGGGATTTAACTTCTTCTCGGTGAACTTCCGGGAAACGATATGATTTTGTATATATTGCAGAATTATCAGTGAGTTTAATTTTATGTTTAATACTATTAGTAAAACTTAAGGGTATTCCTTCGCAATAAAATATGTCTCTATATTGGAAACAAAGCTTTTTTAGTAATTCTCTTTCTTCTTTGTTACAATGATTTATCCTTATATTTTTTAAATTCCTCTTTAACATGTTATCATCATTAATAGATGTTTCTTCATCAGTTTCCATCTTTCTTATAAAATTAATATTTACTATATCTAATGGTTCTATATCAAAAGGTTCAGTAATACTTAACGTTGTCTTATATTCGCTTATATTCGTAATAGTGGTTATAGCAAAATTATTTTTTACGTTAACTACTGCTTTAGGCATTTCGATTCCTTTACCGAAATTCTTATATTCTAATATACCTAATCCTACATTTAATTTTACCGGTATTTTAACTATTTGCTTAGTTCTAGGGGGAATAATTATTGTATGATTAAAAGTTGATTTGGGATATAACATATTCTTTTTACTGGGTTCAAAAATTATGGGTATCGTTACGTAAGGCGTTTTCATTTGTCGCATGTTGACATTAATTGAAGCTTTTAATTTTTGTAATAAATCTATACCAATTAATCCATCGAAATTTTCGCTAAATTTAAAAACATAAAACTTATTATATTGATTTACTTTAAAAATGTTAAAAGCTGGAATATTAATTATTTCATTGTGCATAGAAATTCCGTGAGCCGTTTGTATATTAAAATTTTCGTAAGAAATAAAATTTTTATAAAATTTATGCGCGAACTGTGGAGATATCAAACTTTTGGAAGACCCTGTATCTAATAAAAATCTGGCATTGAGTTCAGGAATAATAATATGTGGTAAATCTGCTATAGTTGTATTTAAATATATTATGTCGGATTGTAATTTTCTTGGCGCATGCAAAAATTTGTGTTTTCAACATTTTGAGTGGGATTGTGATATGATCTTTCGTTTGTCTCATTTGGATTGCGATAAGGACTGGATTGAGTTTCATAATTGTTATCGTAAGGCGGTAATGAACTTTGAGTTGGGTGTACGTAATCAGTGGGAATATTATTTTCAAAGGGGTTTTTGAATTGTATTTGATCGTTATTAATTTGTTGATTAAATAATTGGGTGGAGGTAAAATGTGGTCTAGATCTTAAAGAAGTATTTCGTGAATTTGTATCCATCGGTTCTGGCTGGTATTGATTTTGATTTTGGGTTTTATTATTAACATTTCGTTGTTGAAAATTAGGGTTATTAGTATGGAAGTTCCATGGTCGGAAATTAGAATTATTATTGTCGAAATTTCTTGGGTTGAAATTAGAATTATAATTATTGAAATTTCGGAAGTGATTTTGGTGTGGTTGAAAAGTATTGTTAGGATAAAAATTATTATTTTGGTATTGCGGTCTGATGGTTTGATATTGGTAAGGTGGAAATCTCATATTAGGGCGATTTTGTTGAAAATTATTTCTAGGAATAAAAGTTCGATTAAGATTACTGTTTCTCGTAGGATTATGTCTCGATGATGGTCTAAAAGAATTTTGTGAGTTTAAATTATTTCCACGTTGTAATGAATATAGAAAATTCTCTTCTTCGATAACGAAGCTCATAGCTTTCTCTAAACTGTCTGGGTTTCTCAATCGTATATTTGTTTGTAAAGATAAGGGTAAGCCTCTAATGTAAGTTTTTAAACATAAGTCATCGTAACTATTTATTCTAATTAATTTCTCTTGTGCATTAATATTAAGCGTATTTAATTTTTGTGTTACTAAACTACGTGTTTCTTGGCATCGCATGCCAAAATTATAAGGGGTTTCATTCTTGAAAGGCCTCAAAGTGATCAGGTCTTGGATAAGGCAATCGAGATCTCTCTGGTCTCCAAAACTAAGATTAAGGGCATCTTTTACGAGTTGCCATGTATTTAATTCTGTCCTAGAACCTATTAACATTTGAGCTCTTCCATTTAATTTACCTAATATAGCTCGAAGTAAAAATGTATTTAAGGTGCCGTCTGTTTGGCTAGCAAAATTAGTTATTAAATTTTCACAATTTTCTATAAATATGGTTAAGGTATGTGGATTACCATCATATGCTGGGATAGAATCTAAGTAAAGTTTTAACAATTGGTAGTTTGTTTGAGCCATTTCGTTATTTTTATCGCTATTTGGTTCTAAAATTGAATTTAATTCTGCTACAAGACTACTTAAATCTAATTTACTATCAGTTTCACTCATTAAATATTTATTCTTTTTATTCAGATAATATATCAAATTGTAATAAAATATAAAATATGTTTCAATATAAAACTTTCAACTTCAATATAATAAAATATTTTCAAAAATATGATAATATAATATAGTAATAATAATCTTTCTCTTATTAAAAATATCTCATAAATTAAAACCTTTAAAAATTGTTTACTCTCGTTAGCTCTCTGACTATAAGTATTTTCAAATATGGAAATAATAAAATGGAAAATAAAATGGAAAAAATAGGAAACACTTACATTAAAATGTAGATTTTCAGCATTTCTGCCTATAGGATTCGACGATTTTGTTCTTCTCCCAGGTCTTGTTGAAACTACTGCTTAAATCTGCTGCCTCTAGGGTTCGACGATTTTGTTCTTTCCCCAGGTCTTGGTGATACCTTATCTAAAGCTGATCTTGGACACTTTCACAAAAGGTTCGGTTTTCCGGTAAATCGTTAAAACGAAAAACTACGCGAAACTGTTCGATTTTTGTAACGGTTAGCAACGTAATTCCCGAAAATCTGTACTGACTGCGCCAATGATGTTTCTAAGTCCAAGAACGATATTTTTAAAAAGAACTTTATTTACAAGGGACTACTTACTACAGTAAAATGCAAAATAAGAGTGACGCTATACAATGAAAAAGTAAATTTATAAGCTCGGTGACGCCGAGGTGTGGCTTGCTGACGCTGTCCTTTTATTATAGTTGAATTAGCAGTTCTGGTTTCTTAACTTATATATATATATATAATCCGTGCCAGCATATCACCAAGGTTTTCCATTCCTGGTGAAGTCATTGCTAATCTCTTAATTCATTTATTGAATTAAGTCAGCAATATTCTTTTTTTTTACAGGTTGTTGTCTGATGTGGTTTTAATTACAATAATTGCTTCCCATTTTCTATTTTTAAATTATTTTTCACAGTTTTTTTATAATAATACAGGAAGAAATCAAGTTGCCATTATGATAACTAAAAGAGAAATTCACAATACATTTATGATTACCAATCAATAACCGATAAAGTAATAAAAATAACCTTACTTGAATCTCCAAACAAAATACACATTCTTCAAGTTTACATTTCAACCTCAGATAATGAAGTAGAAGACATATTTTTAGACTCTATAGAAAACGCAATAAGAAATATTTCATCTAAAGATGATATATAATATTTCACTCATAATCACTGGCAATTTTAACTATAATTAAGGAGATAGAAGAAAAGATTACATCCAAAATGTAGGAAAATATAGGTTCGGTATTGGAAACAGCCGAGGAGAACGTTTAATAGATTTTGCAACCGATAAAATCATGCCTGCCGTTAATCGACGTAGACCAGCCCAGATGGATAATACAAGAACCATATCTACTACATATTAATTAGAAACAGATCAAAGACATGGCTTACAAACGTAAAAGCAATACCAAGAGCAGAATATGGATTTGATCATAAATTGTTATGGGTTTGTTTCAAGCTGAAGTTAACAATAACCAAGCCACACCAGGCTCACAAAGGATTAGAGATTTTAAACTTAGAGTCGCATTAAAAAAACTAGCATTTTAGAGCCCAGGACCATTCAGAAAAAATGTCAAAAACATTTAGAAATGTCATAAAAATAACCAGAATAGAGAAAAGATCGTTAAGAGGAAGCACTGGATGATAGAGGTGATAGATAGAATGTTAAAACTTCTTGAAGAGCGAATAAGAATCAAATCTTTCAGACAACGGAACTATACCAAAAAAACTTGAATTGCTGAGGTTAAACCAAAATATAGCAGCATAGGAAAAAAATCAATTTATTGGAAGGTATAAAAAGAACATGTAAGGAGGACAAAAATAAACATATAAATGAAAAATGCAAAGAACTAGAGCGACATACAAATCGTTATGAATCCAATGAGCTTTAAAACAAAGTTCTATATTTAGCAAGATAATCTAAATCAACTACAAAAACAATATTAATTGAAACCACAATATTATAAATAATTGCAAAGAAAGGAATTGCAAAGTTTCGGAGAAAATACTGCCAAAGACTGTATACAGATGATATCCAGGATACAAATCACGACGGATTCACTGCAGAGAGAGATCTCAAACAATTAAATTTTCGGGGTAGAAAAAACAATTAAAAAACTAAAAAATAAAAAATTTCCTGACATAGACCAAATCACAGCATAGCTTTTAAAAGAGACAGGAGAGGTTGAAGTAAATGTTATGCACTTGATAGTGTGATATTTGTGAAGCGAGAGAGTCACTCGACGACTGGACAACGTCCAGTTCATCTCTATATTGAACAAAGACACTTCGTTACATAGTAGCAACTACAAAAAAATAATCTTTCTAGTCTTACAGAAAGAGTAACAGCTTTTCTAACAACCCCAGATATCAGAAGAAGGTGCGGGATTTGGACCAGGAAAAAGCACAAGGAAACATATCCGTAATGTCAGACAGCAAATCTAAAAAACTAGTGAAGTTAATACTAGTATGCTTATGTGCTTTGTGAATTACACAAAGGCATAAGATAAAATGGAAACATCTATGGTCAATACGAGCGGAGATGGTGATACCACACCACTTAATTTATCTGACAAGACGTTTACAGTAAAAAAATAAGCGCGCAGTAAGAACAAAGGACACCCTTTCCCATAATTTCATAACAGAAGCCGGTGTCAGGCAGGGCTGCATAAAATCTCCAACTTTGTTTAATATATACAGCGAACATATTATGCGAAAGGTACTAGAAAGATATTAGAAAAGATGGAAAGGTGGAATATCGGTAGGAGGTCAGAAAATCACTAACCCAAAATATGCCGATGACGCATTAATAATCGCTTTAAATCAAGAAGAAATATAAAACATGAGACATTGGGATCAGGGAAGCAAAGAGTATCGTCTAGACTTAAATAGGAGTAAGACAAAGATCATGATAGTAGATAGAGCACAAAACAATCTTTACAGATAATAGAGGCTTTGAAGTAGTAAAGAGTTTTATATACCTTAGGTCAATCATAACAAATGAAGGAGATGTGACAGAGGGATACGTAGAGGGCCTACTATTGCAAAAATAGCTATGATAAAACTAATACCAATTTGCAAAAATTCGACCATAACAATAAACACATGATTAAGGCTAGTAAGAGCACTAATTTTTAGACATATGCATCTAAATCATGTACCCTGAAGGAAGCAAATAAAAATAAATAGACGCTTTTGAGATGTGAGTACATCTTCGCGTGTTAAGAATAACTTCAGAACATCGAACAAATACATCAAGAATATTAATCATAACAACAGGTACGATGGAAAAACTGATAATAGAGGGCAAAATTAAAGAACAAAGACCTAGAGGAAGAGCTTGAAGCGATTGGGTGAATCAGATAAAAATACTGATTAACTAAGGTTTACACGGGAAAGGAAAGGGAAAAACGCAAAAAATGCAGTTTATATATCTGGGAGATATAACTCCTTCAGTAGAGATTGAAGATAAGTATAACTAGCTCAGGAGATAATAAAGAAGAGTTTACGATTTCAAAAGTTCAATAAGTCTTAAAAGCATATAAAGTGGGGGATCTCTTAATGATACAGAATAATACAAGAAGAAGTACCTACGACGAAACATAAAAAATATTCTATAAAAGAGCATTTCGACTTACAATGACATACATAGTATGTTGAAGAAGAAACAGGTCTTAAGAGTCTATATGTAGATGGGTAGAAGAAGTATTTGATTTTATATAAAAGAATACCAAAGAAATAAATATTTATGATATAACTTAAAAATTGCTAAGTGATTTATGTTGAGGATACAAAAATAACTGATTTTCCTCATTAGGAAACGTTAAAAAGCTAAACAAAACATGTATAAGAAATTTATAGCAGATACTAATTCGCGGCTTCTAGTAGGTCTCGAAGCAGATTTCAAATATAAGAATTCTATTCACTCTATAAAAGACCAAATAGATGATATTTATAAATTTCCGACAAAATTCTATACTTTTCTCTACCCCTGTTTTCTTTTTAGATTGTGGCGCTTAGCAGTGTGCAAGGAAAGAAGCCGTGGAATGACTCGGCTAAAATAAATGGCATCTGTTTCCTTGGGATGCTGAAAGTAACATTTTTCTTGTTTTGCGGACGTAGCATTTGAGAAATTTTCCTCGCAATTTATAGAAAAGATAGGTGAGACTAAAAGTGGAGACACGATGTATATGTCTACGTTATGAATAGGTTATTTATTTCGCTTTTGATGTCACGATTTACTATAAATTATGCATGTATTTAGAGTTATTGATGCCGAAAGATTGAAAGTCAGCAATAAAGTTCCACCATATAAAATAAATTTTAACAATCCTATAGAATTTTTTATATAATAAAAAATTATATTTAAATAGTCTTATTCAAATAAATCTACAAATATTAGAGGCGCGAAAAATATTCGAAAATACAGGATGTCACAAAAAGATTGGCCATAAATTATACCACGATTTTTAGGGATGAAAATAAGTCTATTTAGCCTAACTTACCTATATGCAAAAGTGCACCATGGTATTAGGGTGCATATTTTGAAAGAAAATAAAAAATAAACTTTATAAAAAATATTGAGCATGTTGTAGTTCTAAGCAGCTATTGAGTTCTATCAACCAACCCAACAAGGGGGAACACAAAAATATTCTTTTAGGCAAAAAAATATGTTTTAAAATATTTCATTGCCGTATGAAGATTAAAAATACTTATTGCAATATTATATAGAATATAGCAAACTGGAAAAGACACAATGAAATACAATAAATTAGTTGAAATTATTTAAATAAAGATTCTACTTGCGTATGGTTTGAAAAGAAGAAATGGTGAAATCTGAACAGATCTAAGAAAATGTGACCCACTTTCCCCTCTGTTATGTAACTTCGCTTTAAAACACACAGTTAGAAAAGCACAACTAGAATTAACAAAAATGGCTTCGCTATCAGGGAGTGAAGGTGCTGCAAGCGTTTGCTGACGATATTGATACAACTGCACAATCTACCAGAGGTGCGAAAGAAGTTTTTACTCTTTCTGAAAGCGGGACCAGGAAAATTAGCTTTCTGGTTAATGAATGGTGGTTACCAAAATCCAAGACTAAGAAGTAGACAAATTGCACTCAAAGACAGCGACAACAAAGGTATATGAAACTATAATTTCACCCCATATTAACATATAGAAATGAGACATGAACACTGAACCAGCGTAAAATAACAAAATTATTAATTTTAAAAAGGAAGATCCTCTCGACGATCTTTGGGCTCTATCAAGATAAATTAACAGGTTAGTGGAGACGAAACTCCAAGGACTATATAAAGACAAAAAAATAGTACGACACAACAGGGCAGTTTATATAAGATGGACAGGACAAATATTATGGGAGTGATTGATGAAAAACTACTAGATATAAACTTCCCCTTCTGGGGAAGGTCTGAAAGCAGACAGTTGGACACCCAAGTAAAAGATAAAAGGATGCAGTAACCAATGATCTACATAAGATTAGGTTGCAAGAATAAAAGATTGCTCCACAAAACTGGCAAGTGTTTAGGAAACTGGTAAACGCGGCTAAAAAACGTCTCATTTAGAGTTGTGGAGTAAAGAAAGAAGAACGAAGATGGTAGCACGTTTTATAAATTTTCATAAAAAAGTTTTAAAAATTTTAAAGTTATTTAAATTTTCATAAAAAAGTTTATTTTCTTAAAAAGTTTTTTAATTAGGTTTTCAAAAGTTTTTAATAAACACAATATTTATAAATTTCTTTTAGTTTTTAAAGTTTTGTAGCAATACAAACATTTTGTGGGTGCACTTTTGCTTATAGGTAAATCAGGTAAAATCGACTTATTTTTATTTCTTAAAATCGTGGTATAATTTATGACCAATTTAGTCTTTTGGAGACTTAATATTGTATACCTTTAAGAACTATTGACATAACACATAAAATATATGACTTTGTACAGTGGACATCTCAAGTTCCTTTACAACCTTTTCTTGAACCAGAAAAGTTAAATGAATTAATTATTAAGTAACTGAACTAAGATACGTGTTTAAACTTTCTATAATATTTTAGTTACGTTGTCATTAAAAATGGAGGATGGCCGAGAATTTTAAAGTTATTTTTAACTAGGATATATGGCAAGATAATTTAAAAGCGATTGTGTTATGTTCCTATAATCTTATGCGGTTTTAATAATGTCTTGATCAATGTTCAATGATGACAGTTAAAACATATGAACTACCACTAATTTGGTGGTTCCCATATTTAATGTAACACCCGCAATCGAGCAACTTGATTTATTTTTACAGTTTCTCACATTCTACTAGAAATTAATTATTTAGTTTATATTTTTTAAAAATATGACATCACCGACATTCATTTAAACGGTAATATGTGACTGTAAAATAAATAAAAACAAAAACAGATGATATCGCTATGAATATGAGAAGACTACTACGCAGCTAAATTTTATAAAAAATAATAAATTTAACAGAGACAATAATTGAAGGAAGATGGATATTAATTAAGAAAAACCATAATATTTTAAAATTTAATTTCTTTAAAATTCTGAATAACGAAAACCATAATATAAAAAAATTACCTTGCAGATGAATAAAATATAAAAGTACTCAATTGATTTTCTTAATTTCCTACTTAATTTGTAAATATTCTTCATCATCATTCTGGTTTTACAATTCTAGCCTCCTTGAGAATGTCTCTCCAGTCATATGTATGCATGGTCTTCCTTTGCCAAGTACGTATTCCCGTATTTCTTTTACCTGGGACTTCTTCTTTTCTGACCAATGGACTAATAAAGTTCGAAGTTGTGTCGTCTTCTCCACACTCCACTATCATTCACCGCTCCATAGTACATTTCTTTCGAAAAATCTTTCTTGCGAAAAAATGAAAACATATTTTCATTACTCTTTGTTAAATCCAGGTCTCTAAACCATATGTTAGGACTGCGTGTATTATTGTTTTGTAGAGTTTTGCTTTTATATTTTTCGATATAATTAAGGATTTAAGAAGGATATTGAGTCCAAAATAGCATCTGTTGGCAGTGCAAATTCTGTGGTTTATCTCTGCAGTAGTATTATATTTAGTGTTTTTTTGTCATTTTCTATAACAAGTGGTCGTAGAATTTGATTAGTAGTATTATGGACACAATTATTTGGAAAATCTGCGGAAAATAAACTTACAAGTACTTAAGTTCGACAATATCTACATATCATTTAGGGCTCATTTCTTAATGTTATTGAAGAGCAAGCTAAAATATCATTTAAGAAGGTAAAAAAGATATGTCTACGAATAAATCGGTATTTTCTTAAGAATGGAAGCATGAACTCTCACTGAAAAAATGTGTAAACGAAATGAGGCTTTCAAGATGTCGGCTTACCACCGAATATTAAGGATATCATGGATAAAGAGAGTGACAAATAAGCAATTTTGCAGCGTCTAAATAAGAAAAGAGAAGTTATAAATACTACAAAAAGGAGAAAGTTGAAGTACTTTGCCTTGTAATGAGAAATCATAAATATGAATTTGTGAACACACACCGTTGTTTTGGACGACACAAAATATCCTATCTTAAAAACCTTTGCCAGTGGTATGGAGCACCACGATACTATTTAGTTCCGCTGCTGATAAACGTAAAGAGATTGCGACTCGTCTCTAATGTTTTTGAAGGACAAGGCACTAAAGAAGAATATTAAAGCTTCCTCTTAAATTTGTAAAAAAAATTAGTTTAAAGTTCTAATTATTTTCAGTAAATAAGTACAATATTGTTCTTTAGAAATTACATTAAAGAATTTAATAGCCCATTAACACAGAAACAATAAAAGTGGGATAATTCTTGTTAGAGGTTTAAAATTTCTCACACATAACTTTTGTCAGATCTTACATCAGTTATTGGTGTATGCTATTATTATGGCTGTTTTTTGACAGACTAACCAAAAAACTAAATTTTTACATCTTATTTTTTATCCAATACTCTCTAAACTACGCGTTTACAATTTCATATTACTTATATTACTAATTTCTTGATTTCCTAGAGTTTATCTCCACTCAACGCAAGACAGACTGTGTAGGAAAGTTCTCATCCCGACACGAAACGTGTTAATGGCTAATAGGAACTGTCCTATGGATATATAGTACTGTAAAATAGGTGTGCATAAGATATAACCAAATTAACATCCGCAGACCATATGAGACAATGACAAAAAGGCTGCAGCTACATCAATACCTGTAGATTTTCTTATTGGACATGGCATACACTCTTACATATGACACGCACACACACAACACCCTTACACAAAATACGCATATACACATGTATCTCTACAGCATGCTTAATCGGCAAATCACCAGACAACCGCATCACAATTAACCCATTATATGGTGAGATTTGTTCTACAACTACTGCGCTTCCCAATCCCTAGGTGTAATGTTATCATGTTGCAGAAGAAAAGTTTTGCCTCTGCGATCTTCTAGAAAGCTGGCGAACTTTGAAAAATTGCAGCGTTTGGATGCACTATCGTACCTTATAGCATTTGTCTTAACTAGCGGATATAAAATGGCCATAAGACAGAAATATATGGCCCAGAAGAAGAATTATAAATGAGTAGTTTTTATGAACGAGCACAGAGGCGATCATGATCGTGGAATCGTAAATAGATCTCATTGGCTCCTATTAGTGTTCTTCTGCAGAACCGTTGCAAAGGTAACCTTAAGTATACTAGGGCTAAGTAAAAGGTCCTTTTGGAGTTAGCGAAGAGAGTATGTATAGCAGTTGAATCCACTCTCCGAAGATTTAAAAAATAGTTAATGGAAGATGTAAAATAAGCCAATTGGCAGCAGCATGATCAGTACAGAACTAACCCCTTCCAGAGAAAAAAAAAAGTTATTTTAATTCAATACTTATGATTATGAAACAAAGTTTCTTTAAAAAACGAGAAAGCTACTGTATAAATCTATTGTAATAAACATTTTTGTTACGCTGAAATTAATATTTAAAACAAAAACGTATTTTATCGTTCACCGCTTCACCTATATGAATAAAATTGTATACAAAATTATTAAAAAATTGAATTAGCCTTTTATATAATATTTGCTTGATGCACAATTGGTCAGTTTTTAGTGTTATTTTTATTAGATTAAGGTTGTCAATAACGTGGATATGAATGTAGAAATATGATTTAAATATTAATAGAAAGAGCACATGGACATTCACAGCAAATAAAAAAATATCTGGAAACTCTTACAAATGTTTTATTGGTTTTAAAAATAATCAAATAAAATGTAGTATGAAAAATACAATGCACAACATTATTTTTTTGTTTCAAACAATTTTAATATAAAATTTAACATTATAACAATATAACAATTTTTTAGCAAATTAATAAAATATATTAGTTTATACTTGCTATACAAATAAAATATTTTTTAAAGTGAGTTTTTACATTGGATTTTTAACTAAGTAGAGAATTTTAATTTCATGTAAAGAATATTATATTTTGTACATTTCCTGAGTATTTTAATATATTTTTAACTATTATTTTTGTAAAAATTTACACCAGAAGGTACATATGAGCTGTTGTTTCGGTCTCAAAGGTTAGTTTGGCCAGGTAGTAATGGCTCAGCAAAAATTAGTAGACCTAAGACAAACCAGAAGATAGAAAGACAGACCTCTTAACCATATATTCCACTACGGAGTGGTCTTAATTACGTAGGCACCATCTATCTTATATGACTTTAAATAGACACATTTATGTGTTTGCTAAAATGGAAAGTATCGTTATCTTTCAGGAAAAAAATTCTATTATTCGATCTATAGTGGACGGCGTGTTGTAGTGTATATGCTAGAAGATACAGTGATACAGAAGTATCATTCATACGATACCTGTGTGCAATAATAAATAGTAAACACGATTTAACGAAAGATGTCCTATCACGAATTGAATAGGGTAGAAAGACGTTTATCGGAATGCAAAACTCTTACTAAAAAAACGTATAGAAGCTTTTGAAATATATCTTTATAGGATAATACTACGTATTCCCTGGTCCAACAGAACAACTTACATCAAAGTTCTTAACAGAATCCAGAAGAAGAAGGAAATAATGCCAACGATCAAAGAACGCATACTAGAGTAGGTTGGGCATGTGAGGAGACAGATACAGATTACTTTGCTTGATCATTGAAAGAAAAATAGGGGAAAAGGTCAATAGGAAGAAGACAACATATGGACCTACAAATTAAACTCATTTTAAACAGAAAACATTAATTACATCTCTTGTAAGAGATTTACGAAACTTTTCTTCTTCTTCTTCTTTTTATGTAGACATGAATCTGTCTATTTTTCAATATGCCTCCAGTAAGTTATCGTTCCATCGTTTTCGTGGCCTTCCTACTCATCGTCTTCCTATTGGGGAACCGTCTCTTGCCGTCTTTACTACTCTATTTGTTGTCATTCGGCTTATATGATCGTTCCATTCTACTCTACTATTTCTTACCCAGGTATTGATGTTCTCTACCTTGCATCTACATCGTATATCTGTACTTATAGCTCTATCCCATAGTGTCTTACCATGAATTTTCATCTCTGCTCTTTCTAACATCCTTTTTGTCCTCTCTGTATCAGTTAAGTTGTTTTTTTCCCATTTGGTATTATTTTTTAGTTCTTTCTTTTTTATTATTTTATCCATAATCAGGTTGAACAATAGAGGACTCAGAAAATCTCCCTGTCTTATCCCATTGCCAGCTTCAATAGGGTCGGTTACTTCTTTTTCTACTTTTACTTTTGTTCTGTTGTTTTGGTAGATATTTTCTATCGTTTTGATTATTCCTAGAGGTACCTCCCTTGCGTACAATAAGTGGATAACGTCCTTTAATTTGAGCCGGTCAAACGCATTCTTAAGTTCAATAAAACATAGATATGCCGGTTTATTGTATTCTAATGATTTATCTTGCACTTGCCTTATATTTTAAATATAGGGTCGGTGCATGATCCGACACGAAACTTTTAAAATAAATAAACTTTACAGATGCACGGGTAATGGAGTCTGGGCCAAGAATCATCTAGTCACTGGATTTATTGGTTTAGTTTATGAGTATAATCCTCTCGTGAAACAATTCTCGATAACTTTTTTTACAATGTGTATTGTTGAATACTGTTGAATACATGAACACTGTACATCTCTAATTTTCTTTCCCATTTTTTTTTATGATTTGCAATATACTTACAAACAAGAAAGTTTTGCAGTGATAACTGGATTGATATGGAATGTGTGATTTTCATAAAAATTACTTATATTATTTATTCTTTGGAAACTTTTGAGTTAAAGTTGATTTCATGTAATCAAATGGATTATCTTCATTAAACAGATTACCGAAATACACCAATACACTTTTGAATAATTTTATTATAAAGCTTTTAATAGCATATACAAATGACCAATACATCAATGGTGAGCTAAGATTAAATTTTAAGAGGAATAGAAAAAAAGATAGAGAATAGACAAGACTTTTTCGGCGACAGACGACATGTCTAAGAAACAACAAAGAATGGACTAGCTAAGACTTCCAATAATAAAATGGGTCTCAAGACAGGTAACAGTTTGCAGAAGTGATAGCCAAGCTTCGCTTCTTCTTCTTTCAGTGCCTATTCGTTCCGAATATTGGCAATCATTCTGGCTATAATTATTTTATTGACTGATGCTTTAAATAGATTCGTTGTTGTTGTGGAGAACCATTTCCTCAGGTTCTTCAACCATGATATTCTCCTTCTCCCAATTCCTCGCTTTCCGAATACTTTACCCTGTAGGATTACCTTCAGTAATCTGTATTTAGTGCTGTTTCTCATTATATGTCCGAGATATTCCAACTTTCTCCTTTTAATGGTATACATCACCTCTCTTTCTTTGCCCACTCTTCGTAATACGGTCTCGTTGGTTATCTTGTCTGTCCATGATATCCTTAGAATTCGCCTGTATAGCCACATCTCGAAGGCTTCAAGTTTTTTCTCCATTGCTTCAGGTAGTGTCCAGGATTCAACTCCGTAATACAATATTGAGAAGATATAACATCGTAGGAGCCTTACTTTTATCTCCAGCTTAAGATTGTGGCTTTTAAAGAGTTTGGCCATGTTATTGAATGCACTCCTAGCCTTCTCTAGAAAAGGATAACTAAAGAAGAAGAATTTGTTTGTTTTATTTTCACTGTATAATAAATCACTATATAACAACAAACAACAACAAATTTGGCTAGATTCTGAAAAACAATTCTGAAGTAGGCTTGAATGAAGACTTCCAATAATAAAATGGGTCTCAAGACAGGTAACAGTTTGCAGAAGTGGTAGCTAAGTTTCGCTAGAAAAGGATAACTAAAGAAGAAGAATTTGTTTGTTTTATTTTCACTGTATTAAAACAACAAATTTGGCTTGATTCTGAAAAACAATTCTGAAGTAGGCTACATATTAGTAGCCGTAAGGTAAAACATCAAATACAGCATTAATTAAATATACAGGGTGGTCTGTAAGTAGAGTACCACACTGAAATGGAAGGTTCTTGCCACGAACTATCACGATCGGACGTAATTTGTTTTGATAAAATATTATTATTAAAAACGATACAGGGTGGAAAAGTGTAAATTTAGAAAATTATTTATCGCAGTAAAATTATTTTGGGGAAAAACAATGTATACCTATTACCAACTCAAACGCTACTTGCTTATTTCACATAATTTACGTTCTATTTATTTTCACAAATATTCACATAATATTGGTCGATTTTAGAAATGGAAGATAAGAATTTGATCAAAATTTGACAAAATTGTAATGGGCGTGCTGCACAAGAATACATAGGAAAGTTTCCTAACAAAATGCAACCCGATAATTGATTATAGCAAATTCGATAGAAATTCAGGTGAAAGTGAACCATTCTATACTAAATGATATTATTTAGGTTACCCGAAATTATTTCGGCAGACGAGGAAGACGAAATATTTATTCGTGTTGAAAATAATCCACAAATTAGTTCAAGGCGGTCATCTGCAGTAACAGGAATAAGTAAGAGTTCTATTTTAAACGTACTAGACAGATAAAATTATAATCCCATTTTACAATAGTTCAAAATCTATAACCAAGAAATCTTAACTTTAAGATATCAGTTTACATGTGATATTCGAAACAAACAAAGTAATGTTCATACATTTGTCGATAAGATATCATACTGATAAAGCAAATCAATGTTTGGTGTAGAGTTGTTGCAATCATTTTAAGAACTATGTGAATTACCCTAAAATATAAATCTTCTTCTTCTTGTAGTGCCTATTTGTTTCGAATGTACCATCATGGCAATCTATATTTTGCAAACTGTGGCTCTGAAAAGATTTGTGGTTGTTGTGTTGAACCACGTACGCATATTTTTCAGCCAGGAAATCTTTCGTCTTCCTGGTCCTCGTTTTCCTTGTAGAATTAATTGCAGCAACCCATATCTTTCGCTGTTCCTTATGATGTGAACGAGGTATTCAATTTTGGCTTTTTTTACTGTGGTTAACAACTATTTTCCTTTTTGCATTCTTAACAAAACGTTCTGATAATAATTATTTAAAATATAAATGATAACAATTTATTTTTTGGAAAATAAAAACAACGTAATTGGCGGTTTAGAGGAAAACAATGAGTGAATAGAAGCTATACACAAAGAAGAACTCTGAATGAAGCAATAGGAATGACAAAGACTAAGAAAGCTTCTGGGAGCGATAAAGTTAGTACAGAAATGCTGAAATCTATAGAAGAAAAATCAAAGAAAAGATTATTATAGACCCTAAATCAAATACGACAAAAATTGGCTAGAGAATGGTCAAGTGTAATGATTGTACCAGTGAATAAAAAGAGACTGATAATTTAACTTTCCATATTGGATTTTGCCCACATTACCAGCTTTGTTATAAGTATTCCGTCTACGTTTTCTGTAGCTCTATGTTTCAAAGACGTCTGAATACCATATTTATGTTTTTAATATTTTTTCAGATTTTACTTATTGCTTAAAAATTAGCTTCAGATTTTTTTGCAACATTTGCATGGTTCTAAAAATAATTTTAATTTTAACAGATCCAAAACGAAAATAGCAGCCAGGTAATTTGATTGTTTTGAATTATAATGTTTTGAACATTGCAACTAGCGCTAAATTAATTGCATTTTATTTTTTGAAATGATTTATTTTTGTTCACCTATCGAATAATATTTATCAAAATATTCAATGGTGCATTGTATAAAGCTGATTTTTACATCGTATTCAAAGGATAAAATACATTCAAAAACGAATTCAGATGGAAAAACTCTAAAAAATAACAGTTATTTCAAAACATAATTTTTATTTAATGTTTTTCCCTAAATTCAAAAATTTATTTGATTTGACATAACACTATAAAATAATAGCATCATAATTTTATTAATATCAAAAAAATTTGACAAAAACGAAAAAAAAATATAACCATTTGTAAGAGTTCTCCACATAAATAAAAAGCATGAAATAAAACAAACAACATTGACAAACAGTACATAATGTATGGACAAACATTTAAGGAAGAGAGAGTCCAGTCGTTTAAGAGAGACAACCCCAACTGTTGCAAAAGGCAAACTACCGAAAATAGGGGCCGATGTAACTGCGGAAATTAAAACGTTATTCTAATAACCTGCCTAAAATGGAGATGTTCTAAGCCTTGGGTCAAACTCCATTGCTTGTTTTAGACGGCTTTGGATGCCAGTTTATATTAAACGATAGTGTAGGAGCCAACAAATACGATTTTGGAGACTGTAGGCAATTACTTAATTGCGGTATTTATATTGTGTTTTATTTATATATAAATAAAATATGTTATATAAATAAGTATATACTAAATGCAACAAATAGCGACGACATAAAAATACATTAATTATATTTTAATTTGGGTCCATTTTCAGTTTTATGTAATTATTTATTAAAAAAAAATAATCTAAAAAAATGATTTAAAAATAATGAAAATTGCATCAATCTTTTTACACACTATTATTGGTAACAATTAGTTATGTTTTAATGGACATTGTCGAAAAAAGTTTGGATTCATGAAAATGATCTTTTTTCCATAGGTTTGTATACCATAATCTAACCTAACCTATACATCCTAAATTTAATTGAAAAATGTTTCCTACACTGTTTCACTGCAGAAGGCAAAATGTCGGGCCAATGCTTTTTAAATGCATTCATTTTTTTCGAATCCTAAAAAAACTAATAAGTATTTTTGAAAAATTTAAACGCGGAATGAAAGAATACATTATAACTGAGAGCTAAAAATCCCTGAAAACTTCTATAATGTTTATTTTAATAAGTTACAGGGGTGAAAAAAAAAAAGAGAAAAGTTAGTGTGATTTTTAATTTCAAATATCTCATTCAAAAAAACTTTTTGTTTATTCTAAGGGACTTTCAGCCCTCGGTAATAATGTAATCTTTCATTCTGCGTTTAAATTTTTCAAAAATATTTGTTAGTTTTTTCAGGATTAAAAAAAATGATTGCATTTAAAAAGCATTGGCTCAAAATTTTGCGCCTACGCTCTTATTAGTTGATGAATTATATCTGGTAATCTATTGTAGTTTAGACAATTTCTGCATAAGGCGTTTTCCTCCAGTCGCGTCGTCAGAGACTAAAATGCCACTGACCCTCAAAAATCAAGCTAAATTTTGCTAATATTGTCAATTTTGGAACCCCAAAAAAGTTTTTTACTTCTACATCTGGGCTTCCTCCTAAAATACTCATCGTAGGGGAGAAATCGGAAAGTATCGATTTTCCAAGAATATATACGCTGTAGACAAAATATTTCAATCAAGAAATATAGCTAAGGTAATTCTAAACAAAAATGTTAATTGACACTTTTTATGTAGAATGAACCGTTCTCTCAGAAACAAAGCTTGAATCTACCGGCTATTTTAAATGATAAGCGCGCGAAATTTAAATAAAAGTTGTATCAACTTGACGGTAAAAATTCGATATTTTTGATAAGAGTGTCAAATTGACAAAAATAAAAATGCGTTTTAAAGGTGAAGAGTAAAGCTTTTATGCTTGTGGGATTTTTACCATCTTTTATGACTCTCATAAGATTAATAAAATTTATAATTTCCGTTAATCGGTCACTAAGGAATTCCGATTGTTAGAGCTCAATCTTCAAAATATATAGCCTGAAATTTCGATTTTTAGTTTGAGCCATTTGAAATATACCTAAAAAACGCTGAATTTAAACTTTCACATTACAAATGATCTAAAATGTATATTTCTTTTTAATTGTACAAGTACGTTTTTCAAAACTTCTTAACTTCAGCGACAAATTCCACCCAATACTGTCTTCGTGAAAGTATTTCCCGTACGGTGAAATTGTTTGTATTTTAAAAGTTTAAATTCAGCGTTTTTTAGGCATATTTCAAATACCTCATATTTGTTGCCACAAATCAAATTAGAATATTTTATATTATATGTTTTGAAGATTAGGATCTAACAAAAGAAATTCAACAGCGATCGATAAATGAAATTGATAAATTTTATTTATCTTACCGTAAATCTTAAAAAGTTGCAAATATCGTGCTACGTTTATTGATTTATTTAAAAAATGCAAAAATTACTTACGAAAGCTGCATTCTTTACTCTAAAACAAATTTTTATTTTTGTTCAAGGACACTCTGATAAAAAAATATCAGAGTTTTTACAGTCGAGTTGATAAAACTTTTATTTTAAAAATTGAATTCGTACGCGTAACTGACATTCAAAATCACCGGTCGTTTCTTATTCTACACAAAAAGTGCTAATAAACATTTGTATTTAAAATCACCTTATTTCTTATCACTATATTTCTTGCTTAAAACATATTTTTCTATGGCCTATAGATTCTAGGTAACTCGATGTTTTTCGTTTGATCCCCCCACTAAAAGGGAGAGTTTTAAGGGGAAGTCCCATTGTAGAAGTGGCAAACTTTTTTGTATCCTTTTTGCGGAACCAACAATGTCATTCTCAGCAAAATTCAGCTTGCTCGTATAATTTTTAGAGGTTCAGTGGCATTTTCGTTTCTGACCACTTATTCCCGCTATTAAATAAGTATACCATTTAGTATAAACTAAACTAGCAATTACATTAAACTAACTTTATTTAATCGTAATATTATGTTAGAAATAGCAATTCCATATTTTATTCTTAATAGCTATTAATAAAGAACAAACTGAAAAATAAACAAAGCTATTGCCTAACATGAAATTAAAAAACCTATATTAATATATACTAAATAAATATACTGCAACAGCGGTTTCAGACAACTCATAAATTTTTAAATTTCATTATAAAAAGTGACTCAAAAAAATTAATTATTTAAACAATTCTGTAAGAATCAAATTGCATTGTACTGGTTTTAAGAAAATTTTAAAAAGTATGCATCAACCCAACTAAACAAATGAACGGCCTGTCGGTCAATTAACATCAAAAGAGTAAGGAACTATTGCAAGCTGTCACTGTTAACCTATTGACTAGCGCGTTTTGCCAAACTTTATTTATTTGCCGGCAACGCGGCTCCAGCGTATTTCACATGCTTCATTTTATGGGTCTAATATTTGCTGGCATATGGATATTAACATCTTTAGGTGGGTACACATATGCGAGCCGAATTATTTGCGAACCCTTTGCGAACGCTATATTCGTAAAATTTAGACAGCTGGACAAACCGCTTGCGAGCCGTTCGTTCGTCACTCATCACGAAGCACGCCCTGTCGGTTTTTGGAACGAACTCAAAGGATATTCGGAGTGGATGGTGTTCGCAGCGATATTATCTGTTCGTGTAGTCGCATCGAGATTGTGTGACTTGTTCCTAGTTTTAATTTAGTTTATATTTTTCAGCGTGAACTCAAGCCGCCTATGCCCACAGTCCACCCAACTTCGAAAGTTCGGGAATAGTGACTTCATCCAGTCTTATCTTATTCATCTCTCGCTCTTCAATGTTCCACCCCTAAGACTATGAATTCTGGCCTTTCACCTGCCAGCACATGTAAAGGAAGACAGCCAGTGATCACCCACAGAGCGGCAGCTGGCACAGTCCTGTAGGCACATACTACCTGCAGCAGACGAGTTCTGTCCACGCGTACCATGAACCTCTTGTAAGTTGGTATTTCTACCGCCTCACTTCAGACTGGGACCCCGTAGAAGACGACAGACTGCACAACACCGTGAAACGCCCTTGTTCTTTTGGATTTGGGTCCACCGATATTAGGCATTATCTTCCCCAGCGCAGCCATTCTCTGAATAGCTCTGCGGCTCACCCCCTCAAATGTTAACCCAACCCACCCTGATGGAGAGTTACTCTAAGATACGTACTTTTTGGGCGTCACTCTCGCTCTCTCGCACTTAAATTCAACCCTATCTCTCTTTTTGTAACCTCTGAGTACTACAGCCTCCGTCTTATTCTCAGCAAGAAAAAGATCGTGCTCGTTCATCCAATCCTCAACGAGGACACACTCACGCGTAATCCGAAGCAAGAGTTCCTCCCTGTCCCGTGCAGCCACCAGCATAGCAAAGTCGTCCCCGAATGCGAAGGGGGTAACACCCTCCCCATATTCGCAGTTTAAGACCCAGTCATATGCCAGGTTCCACAGCGTCGGACCCAGGATGGAGACCCCATCCGTTACATCCACCATCACACCATTTTTCACCACTATTTTCCTCTTATTGACTTATATCAGAACAAGAGGATACTCTAGGATCCGAAAAATGGTTAACATTTTCGAAAAAACTTAAAAGTTGACGCAAGGCCCGAAATAGGTGAGACTATGGCCATGCCACCAGAAGACTGTAAACGAAAAATAATAACCCCATTGGCATCCTTTAGGCGCGAAAAGGAAAAAGTTTTCAACAGGGACCGGTGGATCAAGACAGGTTGAGTTGAATAAAACAAAAACTCTCAAAGCATAAATTATATTTCACAAAATTGTCTTCATTGGACCAAAGCCATCTAATTAAGTAAAAAATGTGTTAATTAAAAATGAATAAAATAAATTATATATTTTTAGGTAGAGACAAAGCGTATGAAAGTAAATCGTTTGCTTATGTTGCTATGCGATTTCTTGAAGACAGGGATACTCTGCCATCAATAAATAATACGCTTGCACCTCTACACAAACAAATATGTAACTTTGCACAGGTTGGTTCGCAGTTGGTTCGTGTTGCTTTCCATGGATTGTGACGAGTTTGCGATTAGTTCGCTGTAAACATATTTTCAACGAACTGTTCGCAAATAGCTCGCGAGCAGTTCGCGAACAATTCGGTTCGCATATGTGTACCCATATTTTTAATGTGAGTAGCAGTCAAAAAGTTAAATTCACACCTGGAAGTTTTAACTCAAGAACTAATACTAAAATAGTAAGTAACTGGCAAAAAATAATGAATATGATCCACATATAATATAACAGTTTATATACATTTATAAGCCCTTTATCTGGTAACCTACCAAAATCTTTGAGCAAAGATTTGTTCTTAGTAACTCATCTTTAAAAACCAACAACTCTTCAAGTGAATATATAAAAATAATAGAATCAAAGATCATTATATAAGCCGATGACCTGAAATATTTAGGGATCAGTTGCACTGGCAAACAGCAAACAGGTCAGTTAGAAAGAAGTTGAAAAATACAGGTAACTAAAACCATTTTAAACATTTCTTCTTCTGGTGTCTCACGCTTAAAACATATAGACGTTCCTCAGTCGATTTCTTTATTATGTGGAAGTGTTTTGTAACTAAACTTTAATATCACGTGTGTTACTTTTTACCAGGTCCACTTTTTCTTCTGTTTTTCCTTTTTCTTCTTCTTCTTCGTCTTTTTATATAGACATGACTCTTTCTGTTTGTCCATGGGTATCAATCTAAATAGTTTATATTTGGCACCTCTTAGAATATTACCATGGTATCAAACATTCCGTTGAATATTCAAATGCACACGTTCTCGCTGAGTCTTTGATTTGTGACGTGATCTGTCCATATGAAACTTCAATCCACATTTTAACAACCTCTAGTTTACATGAGTAGACCAATGTAGTTGGTATTGATATTTGTGTCCATATTTTTACGTCATGCATTTGGTTTTATTTTTTTTAATATTTAGGCCGTAATATTTGCACGTTTGAACTGGAATAAATGATCAATGTATACTCCTAGTTCCAACATACGGAGCAGAAATATTGACTTTTACCAGAAAAGTAATCAATAAGATACAATGGTGGATGCGCAAAACTTAATCCAAAATTGGAAACTTAAAAAAGTAATAGGCTCATGGACAGATAATAGAATAATAGAATACATAATTCAGGGTGCTCAAGTTCGGATGCAATGGAATTATTTACGGGGGGACTATGTTCAGCAGTGGACTGAAGACGGCTAATGATGATATAATACAAGAATCGTGTTTATATATGTCTAGAATAAACAAGGAAGTTAAAAAGTATTGATCTTCTATCTAAAGTGCCCGTTGGAATATTAAAAACTGGATATTTTTACCACAAATTAATCTCTGATTTTTGCAGTTTTTACAGTGAATTTCCTTCTCTTTTCTCCGCAATCTTTTGATTTCATTTGATACTTAGAGTATCCAGTGATATTTTTAGGTAATTTCTTTTACGTATTCTAATACTCGTCAAAGGTTTTTATCAGTTCTCATCATTTTACACAGTTTTAAGCAGTAGACAGTAAACAATAGGAGATCTTAGGTTACTCTACTTTCTGGTTAAAAGATCATTAGAAATTTTTGGTGTTCAGTGCTCCAGTGTTCTTATACAATTTGGCCTAGCATTTTTCTCCAGAGCTCAGAGAAAGCCCGTCATAAAAGTCGTCCGTGCGTACTGCACTATGTCTACAACTACTCTACAAGTGATAACGGGTACGCTCTCGATTAACTTCCTAGCTAAATAGAGAAAACAAGCACAGATAAGGGCTAAAGAATGAAATATTCGACATGTAGCAAAAAGAATGCGAGGCAGAAAAAACAAGGCACAATGGACAAAGACGGTAATTCCTGATGTGAAAGAGCGTGATATCAGTGTTCATTTAAAACAAAGAACTATTTTTATACCCAATTCCTGACAGGACATGGGTCTAAATAGCATAAGGTTTTTTATGTTTAGCATCTTTTTTCCTCTTTTTTATTGCGTTTTCCAGACTACGACGGTGTGCCGGAAGTTTCGTTTACAAAGAATACGTCCCGGATGCACCGTTCTGAAGAAGTGGTGGTTTTATATGTGACGCAGGTCGTCATGTGTGTATGCCTGGACCCGTCGTTTACTACGAAGGGGTGAGATTGCGAATGGGCTCCCGTACTGAAACTGACACACGACATACTTTGGGTTATCTTCCTAGAAGATTTTTGACTCTATAGAATAATACCGAATCAAGGTAAGTTTTTATAGGTCCATACCAAACATTTAAGAGTAAGGTAGAGAATATAGCGTAGAGGGTTTTTCATTCGTTGAATGGTATTTTCTATTAAAACTCATATCTTAATTACATAGTTAAACTTATTTAGCAGCTAAGGTAATGAAACTTTGAAAAAGTCTTTAATATTCACTTAGTACTTGGTTATTAAAAGATATTAGATTAAAACTTGTCGATCTCCTTTTTTGAGCCCATTTCAGACAAATTCCTTTGTGTTAATATCACTAATTCCAGCAGCTCTCATTTTAAAAACTGTTCAACAAGAAGTGCTTTGGTTACCAGCATCGTTGTCGTGGTAATTCTTTGCTGTTGTTTTTACATCATCTTTACTATTAAAGAATATTTTATAGACATCAATTTTTCAGCACAGACATCCTTAAGAAATGTCTAAATTTATTTAGAAATTCAAGCAGTAAGTCTTATATTGCTAAGTTAATGCTGGTTTGGAACCGTAAACTATCTGTTAAGAAGCTAGCAGAAGTTGATAAATCGAAAAAATTAAAAAAGAACCTTTACTAGGCTCGAAATTCTTTTGTGAACTAACCAAAATACATATAAAAATTATACTGAATACCTGGAAATTACCATCTGGATCGATCAAAATGTCAGCTTATGCATGTGCGGCCAACGACAGGACATAGATCACCTGCTCCAGTGCAACCAATTAACAATTGGTTAAAAATTAAAAAATAAACAATTCTGGGCAAACACCTGAAATAACCACGCTTGGACACGACAAAGTAAAGTCAGTAACCATCTTAATAGTTTAGAAGTCGAATGATAAATGAAAATGTTTGTCTGAAATTATCACCTAAAATTACGAGGTGCCTTGATATTTATATAGTGAAAAAAATAATAAAAACAACGCTAGATCGTACACTATCCGATGCAAAGCATTATTTTGCAAACAATTTAACTTCCTAAAAGAGGTTATTTTTACATTATTGGAGATAACATGCTTCTAAGAAAGCTGATCAACTTCGATAGAAATAATGACATTCTGGTGTCTAGTTTAAGCTTATGCGTAAAAGATCTTACTAGTTCAAGGTACAAAAAGGATAAATAGCCTACCTTACCAAACTGTACAATTTAAAAAAATAATAGAATATAAGTGCTAACATAAAACCAGTACTTTTATTTTAGAATCCCTAAATAACAAAGGAAATCTCCACATACTTTTTAAAAGTACAGTACAAAGTAATTTTGGAATAACCCTAACATTTTTTTATAGTTTTAAAATTACTTTTTTGATTTACTGTTATATTTGATATCATATTTAGATATATCGTAATACTTTGGAGTGTAAACTTCATAACTACTAATTTAAAATATACTCAAATTTTATACTCGTAAATTTTAAATAAATCAACTAACATCTATTATTATACCCATTCAATTTTTAAACCGATTTAAGGATCAATTTCATCAAAATTTGCTGTCGAAAAATTACTGAAATATTTGTGAATGTTTGCAAATAAAGAATAGTTTATTTACAAAAATAATTTCGAAAATATATTTTAGACTCATGTTATTAAAAAAATAATAATAAAATAAATTTACAGGAATTATTTATATTTTTTCCAATATATTTGTTAACAAACATATATTTTTATGTGTGACTTATTACTTTAGTAATTTTGTAATATTACTTTAGTCAAATGACCTACGGATTATTAATTTTATGTTATATATTATTTACCAAAAGAAAAAGTTGTTTATTTCTAACCTATTTCAAATTTAATTTCGCGAAAGTTGTCTCTCTTGAACGACTTAGTCTTCTCATGGAAACGATACTTTTGTTCGCAGCATTGCGCTTCAGGCTATATATAATTTGTTAATACAGGCAGCACACGAATTGACGAACAGACAGACAGTACGAACATGGGGAGATGCTGCCACTTACCGCGGTGTAAAGGAGTTCCAAAACTCGCTACATTTCGAGGTTTCAGCAGCAGCGACACAGGGAACACAGAAGACAGGACAAATTACTAACCACACTGCAATACTATGCGCAGATGCACGTGTTTAGCGGGTTTTGTCTACAAGGCGCTTAAGGTTCGGTTTTAGCCGCGGGGTGCTTTCTGCGCATGTACTACTAAGCTTTGGCGGATTGTGATTGGGCAATTCTTAAAAATTGGTGAGAATTGTATTATTATTAATTGGCGTATTTAAATATTTCATCTCAAGTTACCGTTACTTAAATCTTTGTAATTATGAGAATATAAAATACAATACAATAAAAATATAAAATAAAATATTATTTTAATATTAACCCATAGTAAATTTATTGACTTATTGACCTATCGATACATAAACTGTTTCTCGTTTATAGATATGTATTATCTAAATTGGCACATCTATAAAACTTTAAAACTATTTGAAAAGATATGCGGGACTTGTATGCGGGACTTACCGTTTAATGTTAGTTCCGCATACGGTAGTCGAGTCATATTAGAACACTATTTAACACTCAGCGGATTGCCATTACCTTCCAAGGGATTAATTTTAAAAACATTTTTTGGCTTTCTTCTTTTGATAAACTGAGATAGGAAAAAAAGAAAATTTTAATTATCTATTATGCAGACAATTAATATCGACATAGCTTTTCATGGTAAAAATATAATTTAGTCCCCAATGCTCCAAATATATAGGTGTTTAAATAAACTGATATCAGATTTTTTAATACGACTAACTATTATCTTAAATTACAATAATTTCTAACAGTTATTGAATCAGAATTAGACACATTTTATATAAGGAAATAGCAAACGTTTAAAATTTTGTACATTTTAGGTAGATTTAAGTGAGTATACTTTACTCAGAATTAATAATATTTCTTGCTAGCTTATCCCATTTAAAAATGCAAAACGGTTTCTGCTTAGATGGCAATGTCTTAGGCAACATACTAAATACATTTTCTCAGCTCGGACGCATTTATTGAAAAAATCTGATTCGAATAAAGCATCTCACAGAAATAAGAAAGACACTCCAGTTAATAGAGTAAAGTTAGATATCACTCGATTATCATACAATTGGAAATATAGATCTTTTTAAGAGCCATACTTGTTATGTCTTTAGGTAATATTTAGACCCAGGTAGTAAAAAACATTGATTTTGTTACCCAAATAAACAGTAGATAAAGTCTTAAACAAACAATGAAGATTTTTCGGAATTGTGAATTTTATGAAACATAAAGTAAGGACAAAAACCCATATCGAGTTGAAGGAAGTCGTTAATGGATATAATTGGCAACTGATTTCTAATTAATTCAAATAAAGTGTTTGAAACATCTTTTTCCTTCTTTATTCTAGGTTAATCGCCGTTAAACTTAACCCATCTACATTGATGTTCAAATTGTCACTTCACCTTTTTTGGGTCAGCCTATACTTCTCTGTCCCGTTGGCGATTTATCCCGAGCAATTCATCCATTCTGCTTATATATTAATTCCACTCTTTTTTTCTCTTAAACACCTAAAAGTTAATATCGTCTACTCCTAGTATTTATTCTGCATGTTTTCACTTGTTTATCTGTCTAGAAGGGTCTTTTCAGCTATGCCACAAAGTATCTTCATTGCTGTTGAAGCAATCTTTTGGTTTTCATGTTTGCGGTGTATTTAATTATAGGCTTTATAGCAGTTTTGTATATTCTAGATTTAGCCCCATTACCAATGTTTTTATTTCGCTGTATTGTACTGTTTAGATAGCGAGTTATTTTTGTCGTGTGATAATGCCAGGTTCCTCCAAAAAAATTTCAAAAAAACCGATTTTTTTTTTAAAAATTGCTAGAAAATACTCTTAGAAATAGTACAGAATTACTCCCAAAGGCCCACACGACCTTGAAATAGGTATTGAAGAGAAAAGAGCAAGAGCATCAAGCGGTTAATTCGGCCGCTCAAGCGGGCCGGATAACCAAAGCTGTTTACTTTATTTGGCTTTTCTTGAAACCACGTTTTTTCAACTAAGTGTCACTTGTATTTCGAAAGCATTACACTTATTAACGTAAACCAAACGGCACTTTACTCTTTAAATGTCTCTCCATGATCGGTACCATAAACAAAAATATTCATTGTTATTTAAAAAACACATAAAGAATAATAAGTGTCGAAAAGGGGTAAAAAATTCAAAAGTCCGAAAACCAATTTGTTTTATGCTTTCGGATGTTTTATTTTTCACACGGTTTTTTGGAGAAACTTGGCCTGGTACAGGAGCGGAGTAGCCTGAAGGAACCTAAATTGATGTAGGAGTTGTTGTAGGTTGTCGTGCATAATGAGATTTTAATCTTTTCATCTATTATTTTCTCTTTTTACGTCTTTTCTTTACGGCCAATGGTGCAAAATGACGCCTGTCAAAATGTTCAATGCTTTTTAAATGTATTCATTTTTTTCGAATCCTGAAAAAACTAATAAGTATTTTTGAAAAATTTAAACGCATAATGAAAGATTGCGTTATTACCAAGAACGAAAATCTCTTAATATAACCAAAAAGTTTTTTTTGAATGAGATATTTGTATTAACCGGATGTATGTATTTTAGTTACACGCTGTCGAATGCCTTTACTCGGTTAATGAAACGTATATAAGCAGGCTTGTTGTATTCTATTGCTTTTTTACTTAGTTGTCTTAGGACAAATACGTTAAATATCTTAGTTGGAAATATAATTGCGTATATTGCAAATATGGTATTGATAGTGTATAGTGAAAAATTTATTATTCTTCTTTATCTTTTTCATGTGATACCTCTGCTACAAAAATTGGCTATGACCATAGCATTTTTAAACCTCAAGGAATAAAACTACAAGCGGGGAATCATGTATTTAGTTTTCTTCTTCTTTTTAGCAGGAGGATATATTTTTTATTTACTTTTATCAGTTTTGTTCCACCATAAATGTGCGGTTATCTTTCGGGGAGACATTAAATATTGTTAGTGACATAGATCTGCGTGGCAATTCTAGTTTTATTCATTTTAACTAACATGCAATTATTTATGCGTAGATTGTTACTTCGGTGTCACTGTTTTTATTTCTTACTAATTGATTAAAGTTTGTGTTTCACTTTATCGAATTCGTTGTAATTAAGAAAACAAAACAAACCTTGGGCTTGATTTACAATTAGAAATTTAAATATTAAAATCAAATAATCATTCTCTATTCAGTTTCTTGTCCGTTTTTAAGTTGTTTTTAAATACAAATAGTTCTTGCTTTTTATTCACTACTACAGTAAAAGAAAGTATTCACCATCAGTTGGCGCTACAGCCCTTCGTGATCCCTGGCCTGCCTCAAAACATACTTCCATCTTTTCCTGTAGAGTACCGGTCTTCTCCATTCCCTTAGATTAATCTCCCTTAAATCATCCAGATACCTGAGTTAAGGCTGTTTAGCATAGTTATTTTAAAAGGATCACTTTTATCCATCCGCATAATATAGCCCACTCAGGTGGTTTATTCTGATTTTTTTTACAATACCTGCATCACCAAAAAGTGTAAGTTTCGAAATTATATCGCCTTCTCCACAGACCCTGTCCGTTAACTCCGCCATAGATGGTACTAAATACTTTTCTTTCAAAGATTCGTAGTAACTCTTTATCTGGGGTCATTATTGCCCATGTTTCTGATCCGTAAGGGAGCACTAGGTGTATTATAAAAGTATATTGTTTTAGAAAGTTTGCACTTTGTTGGTCTTGACATTTTTCTCGCTCTTAGTTGAGGGCTAACGCCAAAATAACAGCGGTTAGCCACGCATATTCCTTTTCTAATTTCTTTGGATGTGCTGTTTTTTCAGTCAACTGGTGACCTTCTTCTCCTTCTTTCAGTGCCTATTCGTTCCGAATATTGGCAATCATTCTGGCTATAATTATTTTATTGACTGATGCTTTAAATAGATTCGTTGTTGTTGTGGAGAACCATTTCCTCAGGTTCTTCAACCATGATATTCTCCTTCTCCCAATTCCTCGTTTTCCGAATACTTTACCCTGTAGGATTACCTTCAGTAATCTGTATTTAGTGCTGTTTCTCATTATATGTCCGAGATATTCCAACTTTCTCCTTTTAATGGTATACATCACCTCTCTTTCTTTGCCCACTCTTCGTAATACGGTCTCGTTGGTTATCTTGTCTGTCCATGATATTCTTAGAATTCGCCTGTATAGCCACATCTCGAAGGCTTCAAGTTTTTTCTCCATTGCTTCAGTTAGTGTCCAGGATTCAACTCCGTAATACAATATTGAGAAGATATAACATCGTAGGAGCCTTACTTTTATCTCCAGATTAAGATTGTGGCTTTTAAAGAGTTTGGCCATGTTATTGAATGCACTCCTAGAATTTTCTATTCTACATTTTATTTCCTGTGAGTGATCCCATTATTAATTTACTCTTGTTCCAAGATAGTTATACTGTTTTACTCGGTCAACTGGTGACCTAACAGAACTTTTTCACGATTTTTATAGTTTTGTGTTGCATTTCTAAGTTATTTTGTTGCATTCTTGATATAACCACCATATATTTAGTTTTCAGGGAGTTAATCAAAAGTCCGACGTTTTCTGCGATATTTTTAATAAAACTGCTTCATTTCATTTCTTCCAATGATAAGAAAAATAAGTATAAGTTTTATGTAAAATGTACGGAACTAGAAAGAGTTCCTTTCTATTGTTACTTCATGGGGTTGTCATAAGTCTACGCTAAAATATCTCATTGACTTTTCTTTTTAAAGCTTTTTTAAAAAAATCCAATAAACCATTCGCCAGTGGATAGCTGACATTTCCCTGAGTAAACAAAGCAATGGCACGAAAATTTTAAATAACGAATCCTCTAAATATTAAAAAACAATAATACACTAAAATGCCAAATCATAAAATTATTATTAGGCGATGAACGAAAGATCCTCAGGTATGAAAAAGAACCAGAAGTTAGGGTATATCAACTGTAGAAGAATATAAAAGAATAGTCGTGCAAACTCATGTAAGAAATAGAAATTATCAGAGACAAAACAAAAAATCTTTACAAAAGATCCAAATAAACTACATCAGTACAATAACAGTAAAACCCAAAAAAAGTAACAACTGAAAAAGTTTAAACAAGAAAAACTATAGAGCAACAAAAAAACACTTCTACAAAATTTATTACAATTTATTATCACAGCTGTTTTGTCAAAGTGCCTTTCTCAAATGATCTAATTTTTGATATGCGTTTACACCTTATAGTCTTCAACTGAATAAGTTGTAAAGGGAAAAACTGTTTGTCTCAAGTGGGTCATTTAGAATTACATCTGTATTTTTATAGATTCTAAGAAAGATAGTTTAAGGCCTTTATTTTAAATGTGAAGAATTTGAAATTGGTCATTAACAGAATAATTATGGTCTAGAAGGTGAAGTACTTATCTGTTTCTCTATTTTGAAAGCCCTTTTGTGTTCAGCTTTACTTTTGATAAAAGTTCTACCAGTTTGGCCGATGTAAGTTTTTAGGCAGTCGCCACATTTAAGTTTGGATACACCACTGTTTAAGTACTTTTTTCTTTGGCTCTTGTTGTTCTTAATATATTTGCTTAAGTTGTTTGTTCTGAAAGCTGTTTTTTTTTCTTTTTTATGTGTTTGACTATTTTTGTTCATATCTTGCCTGTATACGTAATCGAGGAGAAGTTACTGGGTTTTTCTCTGGTAGTGGAGATACTAATTTTTGGACTTTATTACGTAGTTTTTTTAATTGTACTCATTGTTTACTGCTATTAGCTTAATGATATTAAATTCTATCTCGAAGTTGTTTTTTGGCAAAAACTCATTAATCAAATAGCAGTAAACAATGGGTACAACGAACAAATAATAAACAAAATTTTAAAACAAAAACTACATAAGAAAGCCCTAAGTAAATTCTGCTCGATTACAAACAAAAGCAAGATATTAACAAAAATATCCAAACACATAAAAAATAATGATTAATAACCAGCTCTCAGAACAAACAACAATTTAAGCAAACATATTAAAAAGAACAAAAGCCAATATAAAAAGCAATTAAACAGTGGTGTATACAAACTTACATGTGGTGACTGTTCAAAAACTTACATCGGTCAAACTGGTAGAACCGTTAACAAACGTACTGCAGAACACAAAAGGGCTTTTAATACTAGAATCATATATTATATTCAATCATTTTTTAAAGACCAATTTCAAATTCTCTAGGGAATTTAACAAATTAAAAATATAGATATACTGTATGACCAACTTGGGACAAACAGTTATCTCCTCCTTAACTTATTCAGTTGAAGACTATTAAGTGTAAACGCATACCAAAAATAGATTACTTAAGAAAAGCATTTCGCCGAAACAGCAGTGTTGAAAATAAACGTTTTTACTGTTTTTTTTTTAGATAAAATGAACCTCTATCAAGTAACGATTGGATCCATAACTTGGCAAGTGTTAGCAAGACAATAAGGAAAATATTGAGACAGCCGAAATGGAATTTTTCAAAATAGCGGGGAGAATATCAATAGCAGTTGGAACATAGACAGATTATTTGGTATAGCTACGTGGAAAGAATAATTCGCTATAGATGGCCAAACAGAGCATTCAAATACCATCCTTCAAATAGAAGAAGATGCGGAGGACCAAAACTATAATAACACACCTATTTAATACTGTAACTTCGTTTTTTTTTTTAAATGAGGCCCCCTGTATATTTTTTAATTTTAGAAATATTCACATCATTTTGAACATTTTTTGTTAATACTTCACTATAATTATTGTAAACCGTTTTCGAGTTATAATGGTTTTTATATGAAAATTACACTTTTCTGCCATGTATATAAAGTTCAATATACTTTAATGTAATTTGACTAAAAGTTTAAATTACTTAGAAACTTATTAATCGGATATAGCATTATCGTTTACAGTATAAAGTTCCCTTTTCTATTATACAGGTTACTGTCAAAATTGGCATACCACCGGCATCCTTAATTTTCGCCCAATTCCTTGCCTGTATAAATCAGGACAGTTTTTTAATTAGTAATAAAAAACCAGTATACTTAAGATAAATTGGAAAAGTTACAAAGAGGACAGAAACACAGAAAGCGAGTTAAAAATTTATAATTTTCTGAAACACTTGATACATACATACATACATACATAGCGAAGAGTTATTCAAACCTCGCATATTATTACTTAAATAATCAATTACTGTTTATTGGCAACACTGCAATTTACATTTATATTTATTCAAAACCATTATTGCAATACGAATTATTATTAATTTGGAAATTACTGCAGTTGCGGATTACTGTTATATAGTTAGATAAGTAGTTAATGTTAACAATTAACGTAATAATAATATTGAATGGTCTAATAAAGATAATAGATTTTAATTAATTACAAACATTAAATTTGAATTATAAAACAGTAGGTTTTGGTAAATAATCGCCAAAATTATTTTAAGAAGATTAATTTTAAATAAATGTATAAACTTTGTAGGACATAAAGCTGGAACCCAGCCTGTTTTAAAGAATATTTAAATAAAGCATTTCTCCATAATCTAACAGAAAAGTGCCAAAATAAATCCTGATAGATTTTACAGAAGAAAGCAAAATATAAAATTTAGGACCAGAGCAGTAGATAAGAATATAATGATATGAAAAAGAGTCCCTGATGGTGCGGTAAACACAAAAAAGTGTGTAAATTGCTAAACATGTTCACGATATTACTAAAACTAATAATTATTCCTTAAGGCCGTAATTGATCTGCTGAAAACCTTTTATCACAAGAAATTAAGACAAAAAGTCGTAAAACAAGGATATAATTTTCTAATCGTGATATATCCTGAACACATCTTTTCGAAAGTCTAAAAAAATGTATGAACTTAGGGGAGTCGATCAAACAAGAAATATGACCTTAATCTTTTTTCTTTTTCTTCATGTGCCATCATCTCTAAAAAGGTGGAATTGGCACTTTCGATACCGCTGCAGTAAAGAGGTCAGCAGAAGTGAATTTAAACCAAATTCCAAAATTCTTTAACCGTAAGATGCGTCTTTTCTCCCGATCTCTTCGACCCTCTGTTTTTTCTTGTATTATTAATTGCAGGAATTTAGCATTTTTTAAAGCATACCCGTGATGACATGTTCCAGATATTGCAATTTTTCTCTTTTCTTATTCTTCTCAACACCTTGACATTTCTGACTTTATCCATCCAATTTATTCGTAATATTTTTTTATAGGTTCATAATTCGAAGAATTCCAATCTGCCTAAAACTTATTCATGCAAGCATTTCTGTCCTATTCTTGCTTTAATCTCTTTTGCGTACGTATATTTTTATTAATTTTATTGCTTCCAGATATTTAGAAGTTTTTTTAATTAGTTCTTTATGTATTATTAAGTTTTTTGGGACTGTTGGGCTTTTGAAATTACCATAAATTGTGTCTTTTTTGTGTTTAGTAATCCACTAATTTAGTAGTACACTATTGGTCGACCATTTACAGTTATTCCGGTATTCCTGTAGTTAGTGCCTTAGCTAGTTCTTTTAGTGCCTTCTGAATTATTTCCTCTAAATATATGAATATTAAACAGAGTAGGATTCATGTCACAGCCTTGCCTGGCACCCTTCTTAAACTGTAGTTCTTCTGAAATAACGTTGTTCTCATTTACCACTCTATCTGATTATAATATAGAGCGCTAATAATCCTGATGGCTATCATGTCCAATTTTTTATTTTTAAGCAATATGATAACACGATTAATCTTATCGAAGGCTTTGTTTTAATTAAAAAATCTTGCCCACATTTTTCAAAATATTTTGAGTGCATGAATCATTAAACTTTTTGTTTGATGGTCTTGGAATTTTTTTTCGTTTGTTTTTTTTTGGCCGTGTTATGGATGTAGACATTCGCCAATCTCTGAGTATGATTCCTGTACTGTATATTGTAATATATAAGTCGACAAATATTCCAATCTGCTTTTCTATTAGCTTTATTATTCTTACCGGTACATGATCAGAGCCTGTTGTTCTTTTTTCGTTTTATCGCTTTCAATACCTTATATTTTGTTACGTCCGGATCGTTGACGATATTTTCCTTTTCTACTATTATCTTTATTCAGTTCTTTGTCCTTAAAAAGCTCTTGGAAATACTACTGTTATCTCTTAAGCGTTTGTGCAACGTCTTGAATTACTTTTCCCTTTTTGTCAAGAAGTATTTTGACTTTTTTCTATACTTTATTGCTCTAATGTTTTTATAAAGGCTTAAGTTATCATATTTCTCTACTATCTGATCAATCTCTTCGCATCTGTCACAGTACCATCTTTTTCTTGCCTCTCTGTTCTTCTTTTTTCTTATTTTGGTGTGTATAATGTTCAAAATCTCTTTTCTTTCATAAAATCCAAAATCTTCTCGGTCATCCATTTATCTTTACTCTTAGTTTAGGGATGTACGTATAAGAGCATCTTTTTATATGTGCCATTTCCTCTTCATATCTTCAGTAGGAATAATTTTTATTTTGGTCAGCTCTTGTTTAAATTTCTGTGTGACATTTGTTCTTGGTCTCTAAAAAAATGTATTTGAATTGTGTTTTATTTGGTTTTAGCTGCGTGATGTTTTAGTTTTACTCTAAACCTTCCTACGAGCAGTTGTGATCTGATATTACATTAGATCCTGGGTATATTTGGAATGATTTTATGAAATTTCCATGTGTAGAGTCTTCTTGCCAGCAGATCAAAATAAGTATTTGCAACAATAAAATCGTTCCCTTGACAGAATTGAGCTAATCTTTTTCCTCTCTTGTTACAAGTCCCCAGGTCCAAGTATCTAATAAAATTTCCTTCACTTCTTCTAAAGATTTTTGAGTTTAGATCTCCCATTACTATTATAAGGTCATTAAATTTCGTTACTTTTAATGCTTGTTGCCATTTGTTGTAAAACTGTTTTAGTTCTTTATCCGGCTTATCTGCGGTCGTGTCATCATAACTCTATCTGAGATGGGTAGGACACCACCTTCAAACTTCCGGGTGGTTTTCTCAACTAATATCGGTACTACCTTCCAATGATTTGGGGTTTTGTCTCTACCAGAGCAGTATATCTTTGTTTGGCATACTAATATGTCACCTGAATTAGGCGGTCATATGGTTTCACCAACTTATTAACCAACAGAGAAAACAAAATACCGGACCTAATTGATTTCTTCGGTGTTAAAAGTATTTCATCCAATTATAATGATATTAATGATGGTTAGTACATTAATTCAAAACATTCATCCATAATACTTACTTTAAGCGATATGATCATTAGAAAGGAGTGTCATCCAATCCTAACAAATAAACTAACAGACTGGGAAAAGTTTTAGATCAATCCTTGAAGATAAAATTGAATTATCAATACCATTTAAAAAACTTGCACAATTAGATAAGACAGTAGAGTTATTTGTTCATAATATGCAAAAATTGGAAAGCACTTGTGCTCTAAGATAACAAATAAATGGAAACAACCCTCCAAAAAAATTAAAAAGTTAATCAAAGAGTAAAGAAATCTCAGAAGGAGGTGGCAACAAAACAGAGCTCCTCAAGATGAAACAAATTTGAAAAATACTAGTCAAAAACTTATATCAAAAAAATATTTATTACAAAAAATAAGTCAATCAGTTCTACCATGAGAGGGATGATGGATAATAGCAGCACTTTTTAACATAGGCTAAAAAGACCAGTAACCCATTCTTCACCTATTAAATAGGAAGACGGTAGCTGGGCTAGAAGCAATACAACGTAAATCTGAAGAAAGCACCAGTATATGATTTAATCATTGGAGAATTACTCAAAAACCTGCCTTGTAAAGCCATAGTAAAAATAAGCAACCTAATTAATGCTGATTGCTAGATTGAGATAAGTCCCAAATTTATGGAAAATAGCAGAGGTTATAATGATACCAAAAGCAGGGAAATCACCAAATAAAATCAAAGATCTAAAACCAGGTAGGCCAATAGCACTTTTACCAGTAATGTCGAACATAATTGAGAAATTTCTGCTAAAAAAAAATATTATCAACACAATTAAAAAATCAACAATTCGACGTAGCTAAGGCTTTCTTACTTAAACTTAACTTAAACTTAAAATTTTTGTACTCTGAAGATATTTTAGAAATAAGCAAAAAGACGTGTAGACAGATCTAAAGGAAATCAAAGCAGGAGTTACTCAAGGAAGAGTAGAGATGGAAAGAAATTCAACATTGTCCGTACATCTTTGTGATTGTATTTACTTTTATTTAGAAAACAACCTAATCCAGTTGTTAGTTACCTGTCAAATTTCAAAAATTGAGTAAATTGTTGATATTGATATTAAAAAAAAATGACAGGGGCGCATGTATACTGTTGTCGAAAAAGAGACACATGCAATACCCACACTGCGTATTTATTGTCATATCTCAACGAAAATCACGATGTTTGGAGTATATGGTCTAACCAGTGGAAGTTTGATTTCAGATTAACTATATTCTAAACAAATATTCCAAAGCTGATGAAATAAGTTCATAACATGTTCCCTTTTAGGGTTTAAACGAAAATATTTTTCTTCAAATCTAACCGCACAAATAGCAGCTTTCTAATTCTAAGGTTACTATGGGTTAATATTATATCATTGGCAAAAAATAAAACAAATCACAGACGTATTTTATAAATAAATTGCTAAAATTAAAAAAATATATTAATCATTGTAAACAATTTTTTCAGTTATATTTTAAATGTATATAGAACGATGGAATATATTAACTCCACTGTATTATGGTTTGCTTTTCTCGAGCTGTCAAAATAGCTTGAGACAAAGTTCCTCGGATTATAAAACTTTAATTAAATATTTGAAATTTTTTTCACCAATTTTTAAGAGTTGTTTTACCCAAACCGCCAAGAAATATTTGAGACCAAATTGCTCTATTCACTCACTCAAAACCTTTCAATCGGTTGTTGACGAGACAAATTATGACGGACACACAACATAAAACAAAAACAAATAAAAAAATCGTAGCTACTGACAATGACAGACACAAGTTAGGCAAAAAAGTCTACTTGCAAACAAAACAAACAATGAAAGAATAGCAAACACATGAATGTAAAAGGACTCATAGGCTCTATATTGACTTTTTAAACCGAGACCAAATGCAATTTGTTTAAACGGTACATTCAAAAATTGTAAATATTTGTTAGAACGTTGATGGTATTGAAAGTTTGTTTTCAATTGATGATGATGGTGTATTCACGATATTAAAAAACGCTCAGTTGGTGTTTAATATACGCTGATATTAAGATTTTTTGTTACTCCAATATGTTTATATTAAAGTATGAAACAGTTAATATTGGTTTTATATAACATTTTTGAAGCTTTGTAATTTTCTACATAGAATATTAAAATAAAAAGGGTTGCCTTGAAAACTGCATAAATTGAAATATTAAAAACATCAAAATGTAAAATATAAAATAATAAAAGTTATTCTTTATTAAAATTTTTACGAAAAACAAAGCAATTATCTACATTTTCAAATATTTTATTTTAACATATAGGTCATAACAAGTGGGCGAACCTAATAAGATTGTATTATGAACCATGATCGGAAAAAAAAAATAAAAAACTTAAAATTTATAAAATTAGTGCATGAAGATGTGGATAAAAAATGACATTTCAATGCTCAATGCAATAAAAAAAATTGTGTAACCAGAATTACAATAGAAATTGTTTTTTTTTTTAAGATTGTGTGCACTGCACAAAGACCACTTCATCTGTGCGCTGATCTGTTAAAAACAGGTCAAGTGGCTTCGATGGAGACTCAGGTCTTTAAGCTTGTTACGCTGATGTTAGCAAACTAAACTCTAGGTGTGCTAATACTGACAATAAGAGCATTGGAGGGTAAATATTTTGGATGGGGAAATTCTGTAGTATTTGAATTATTCTTCAAGACTACTAAAATGATCAAAACACAATTAGACTGTGGAAATCTGCTCAAAACATACCATACCATCAAGTCTATGAAATATTACCTTCATTAGTAAAACAAGTAGATGAAAACCATAGGAAAATCCTTTTTAAAGATAGTGATGAAAAGTATGGACTAGGTATCGCATAGAAACTAAATTATGGGACTAAAGACTTGCTTAATCGCACTTTGTTAGTTGAGTTTTTTTCTATGCGTACTTTGGGTATGAGGTAATAATCACGTTTCATTAATTTCCTGAAATTCAGGGCTCTGCCAAAAGTTCTAATGTATTACCTAGCTTGTTCTGACTTAATATAGAATATGCTGAATTGACAGGCCAAAACGTATCTTTTAAATCTGGTAGAGACTACTACGAAATACAAAGAGATAAAAAATATGTTTATCAGCAACAGAAGAAGCTTTAGAGAAATAAAACTATACAACAGATCATACAAATATAACAAAATATCTTTTTTTCAAAATATCTGATTTCAGGCAAAACATAAAAGCCTCTATCACTTGGGTACCATTATACCGCACTGTTTCCTCCCATTAAACGTCACCAAGAGGTCCTGTGTTCTCGACAAAAGTCAACATTTATTTTATTGGGAGTTTAAGCATCTTTTTTGGTTATATTTTGTGTTGACCGGTATATGTTAGCCTCAAATTAATAAGTAAATTACATTAGCAAATTATGTGTAAGATGAGTTGTTTGTCTAGTTTATCAAATATCAAGGTATCAAGAAGAACATGATTTTAGTAACTTGAGGATGTCCTGACAGGGAAAAGCTAAAAGTTTTTATAAATAAATTAATAAGTAAAAATCACAAGCATAGTAGATAAAACAAAAAAGAAGTAGAAGAATCAGTCAAAGGAATGTAATTTAAAAAATCTCTATGCCACTTTCAGCAGGGTGACCAACTACTTTGACCACAATGGTATGACTATTCACGATCACATTCTATACACTGAATGCATCGTGGACAAATTCAAAGATAGCTTCGTAGTATCATATGTGAGTCAATAGCATCAGACTACCTCCCACTCCTAGTCAAAATTGACGTATGGACCCTTAAACAAACCACTCCATTCTTCTATAAAAGTGATTACAGAAAGACCAATTGGTAAATAAGGTTAAGACCTCAAATGAAGTTCAGACAGTAATCTCAAAATATGTTCTACAAGGAGCTTTAAACCTAGCAATTTTATTAACAAAATACAACAAATATACTCCAATTCTACAAGAAAAGATCCTCAATATAGTCTAAACAAAGCGCTGGCTTCTAAGACATTATAAAAGATTTCAAGTAACTGAGCAAAACATACAACATCTTCTGGCATTATCAAGATATCAAGGAAAGCTCAACTATCACTAGATAATAATTAATAGACTCTGAAACCGTCAGGAGTATCTATAGTCTAGGCAAAAACACAGCACCTGGCTCAGATGGTATACACACAAGATGCCTCAAAAAACTTCCAGAAGAAATATTCCCATTTGTGTCCGAAACTATCAATGCCTGCCTCTAGCTGGAATACTTCCCTACCCATTTTAAAGTATCCAGCAAAATCATGATCCCAAAACCAGAAAAAATACTAACCAATACTTAATCCTACAGACCTATTTCACTTGCCGTTCACTCTAGGCAAGATCTACGAGAGGCTCCTTAAATAAGAGTGGTAGAATACCTACAAACATTCAACATCATCCCAAACTTCCAATTTGGATTCAGAATTGGTCACTTTACACAAAATGCATTGATAGTAGTAGCTTTTATTTCTCACAAATTGAATGAGTACAACAGACAAGATATCGGCATCTTTTAAGATATGCAAAAAGCATTCGATCAGGTCTATTAGGTTCTGATTGAAAAACTTTACCAAGTCGCCGTGCCCATTCAATTCCTGAGAATAGTCCAATCTTACTTAACCGCTTGGACTAAACGAATCAAAGTCGAAAACCAATTATCCACCGCATTCACTCCTTTTACAAGAGTACCTCAGGGCTCAATAATTGAGCCAATACTCTATACAGTAACAATGATCTCCCAACCCCTCTCAACTCATCTGAGAGGATCCTGCTATACGACACGGCCTACTAGCCTCAGGTCTACCTAGGGCCGACGGTCAAGGACGCTCTGTGTTCGATATAACACAAGAATAACTCAATTAAATAGTCAATTGGTGCAACAAATAAAGAGTAACTTTAAATCTGGAATAACAAAACCACATAATGCTCAACGGAACTCAAGGCTCAATTTCAGACCGTCAGTGTCCTACCTGAGTGTCGAAAAGACACTTAATTGAAAAGCTAACCTTAAAAACATCCTAGACAGGGTACGAAACAGAGGCAAGTTTCTAAGAGGAAACAGCATCAAGTGGTAAATTCGGGAATACTACTCAAGTTACCCTCCTCCACACAGATAATACTTTCTGGAGACCAATTATCGAGTACTGAGCAAAAACACTCTACACTCTACTAAATAAAAGACAACTCAATCAAGTCATGACCACTGAAAGAAAAATCCTGAAAAGAATCATGGATAAAAATCATGACTATCCATCAGCTTTATTCCATCAAATAGCAAACTTAGACTCAATCCATAATAGAATACTTAATCTAGGAAAGAAATACGTGTTCTCCACAATAAATGGCTCGAACAACAGAGCAAAGGAGGTCAAAGAAAAATATTTCCACTGATGAGAACAAGTACTCACCAGAATTCCAAAAACTAAAGTTCCATTCCCGCCATTAAAAAACCCCAGACCCCATTAAAAGTACAAGAAAATAGTGAAACCCAAATATCACCCACATTACTAAAAAATTTAAAATTAAAATAGTTAAATGAAAATAAGATCATGACAATTAAACATAGAGTAGTGACATGAACCTTAAACTGGGAAACTGAGGAAAAATAATCAGAAAAGAAATAAGGAAGCCTATTAAGGTTGTAGAAATATAGTTAAATGCGCAACAAACTTTTGACGAAGGAAACAGACTATATAAGATAATGGTACGGTAGATTGTAACTTGAAATATTAAGTAACTAATTAATAAGATCCAAATATAAGTAAGCAAAATGAGAAATTACATTACACATGATCTGCATGAGTAAACACCATGATAGAAGGCACAAGGCATAGAAAGATATCTCCAGATGCAATTACCCTAATATAAGTTTTTAGAGTGGGCACCAACGTGTAATAGAAAAACACAAACAGAAATGTATATATTTGGCAAGGAAAAACACTTAGTTTTAATCACTACGTTACGCTAAATCAGTTTTACTTACAGTGGTAACTTACCAGAAAAATATTAGTTTAGAAAATAAATTTGTACCTACAAAATTATGTTAAATTTATTAATATAATTTTAACGAATGCCCTATATAATGACGTTTATGTAATAAACAACTAATATGTATTACCATTAGGTCTACACTTGTAAAGTTGTAGTTAACCTAAAATGTATGATGTATGCTTTTATTGTTATTTAAATTTTAATTAAACAGAAGATATATTTACAATTTACTCTCAAAATCAACTCCAATGTAAATTTGTTAAAAATTTTTGCATCTGCACTAGTCTATGCACGATTTTAATTGAAAATGAATTTTGAAAATACCGGCAAAGTACTTATCATGTACATCATGAGTATATAGCCAAACAAAATTTAAATTGTGTTTTTAATACAAAATGTAAAAGCCCTTGTCACGAAACAATTGTTAGCGAAAAAAACAGATATTTCATAATTGAATCTCGTTGGCCGAATAAAACAAACTCAGTGTTAACTACATAATCTGAATATACACGGTGAAATAGTAAACACTTTTGGGCTGTTGAGTTTAGTTTTGGGTAATATTAACCGGTACAAAAATAAACGTGCAGAATGCGGCCTCGATTTTTTGGAGTATGCAGCGGATTTTATGTTTACAAACAATTTTTGTAAATTACGTTATATATTTATTTATTTATATAACGTGCTCTTTTTGAATTTTGCTCAAATGCGTTTTGTAAAATAAAACTTAAAATATGTTTAAACTGTAAAATATGTACAGTAGACCACAGTAATCAGCAAATAAAAAGTCTTTTTCGTGACACTCTTTGATACAGGTACCTAATAACTGCTTTTGAATAATTTGGGGATAACAATATCGCTATTTAATTGTAAATACTAAAGTTGAAGATCGGTAAATTGTATAAAACAGTGACACAATTTTACTGAAAAAGCGTAGACAATCCTTTTTTAATTAGAAAAAAAAAATCGCATTAACCAAAAGGTTATTAGCGACGGAACAAAATATAAATAACAACATTGAATAACTACAGATTATAGAAATGTTTAAAGATCTTGAATATTTATCGTATATAAATATTATCATAGAAACACTCCTGACCTAGAGCTTCTGCTAGAGAGTTCGAGATATTGTAACGATATCTTGTTTGATCCTATTTACCACAATTTATTAAAAAGTGTTCAACTGTTATTCGAACGTTACAGTAATCACATATGGGTGGGTTATTCTTTTTGAAAAGGTAAGGGTGTGTTAACTTGGACGTGTGTGTGTCTTAGACGTAGACGCGCACGCACAATGTGTTCACGTTAAGGGACGATGGAATCCACGGCGAAACAATATTCTTGATCTTATTCAGTTAAGAATTAGTTTGAGATCATTCATTTCGCAACAAACACAATACTTTATTTTTAAAATAAGCTTTAAGTCACTGTAAACACAGTTGTCTATGGGCCCTGAATAATTGCTTAAAATTGCCTGTCGTACAGTCCTGTCGGCTTCGTCGTTTCCCGTTATTCCGACGTGTAAGAGTACTCACAAAAATTGAACTCTTCTTCCAAGCTCTTGTTGATGAGCTTGGGACAGCTGATATTTTAGTAACTTTTCAAAAGGATGCTTAGAAAAAATATGTTTTAATGAGTTCAGAGGGCTAAAGAAATCTGTTATGATTAGGGCATTCGTGAAGGTAAGATCGTTAAAAAGTTTTACAGCACAGTACAGCAATAGCGTAGAGCTGATAAAAAAATCTCTAAAAGTAGAAAGTAGAATCCGGATACAAAATGAATTAACGGAAACAATAGATGTGAAAAAGGGGCTACGCCAGGGAGACGCTCTATCATGCATCTTGGTCAACATCGTACTCGAGAAAATACTGAAGGACACAACAGTCAATACATGAGGAACAATCATTAATAAAAGCGTGCAAATACTAGCATTTGCAGATGATGTTTACATAATCGCAAGATCAAGAAGAGAAATGATAGTGGCATACAACCAAATAGAACGAGCTGCACAAAATAGTGGTCTTAAAATCAATCAGACCAAAACAAAATATATGCAGGTAAGTAAAACCGCAGAAATAAGGCAGCCACAAAATATAACAATAGGAGAATACAACATTGAGGGGGTAAAAAACTTTATATACTTGGGATCCCTAGTCACGTCTGATCATAATGTTACGGAAGAAGTAAAGAGGTGAATATTTATTGCAAATAAATGTTAACATGGCTTAATTAGGCAACTAAGATCAGATAACGTCGCGAGAAAAACAAAATGTCAAATATATAAAACCCTAATAAGACCGGTACTCACATACGGCTCAGAAACCTAGACACTCACTAAAAGAGAGGAAACGTTGTTAACCATCGCAAGAAAAATCTTGCAACACATATATAAGGGCACAAAAGAAAACGGAATATCGCGAAGAAGATACAACAACAGGCTGCGTTGGATAGGGCATGTAGAAAAAATGGAAGAAGGCGAAATACCAAACAAAATATTCAAACAGATGCCAGTAGGAAAAAGAACAAGAGGAAGACCAAAGCTGAGATACTTAGAACAAAAATAGAAAATGATATAACAACCTTAAAAATAAAAAACTGGAGAAAAAAAGAACGAAACAGATCAGAATGGAGAAGAATCCTGGAACAGGCCAAGACCCAAAAAGGGTTGTCAAGCCAGTGATGATGATGATGATGTAGGAAATTAATATTTTTTATTCGAAATGTTGGCATTTTTACGCGAATTTACCGAGTTAGCCCTTTTTTCATTTCTTAATTTCACTATTTCAAAAACTGAATTCATAATTTCTTTCTTTCTTTCTTTCTCCCCTTCCTTTTACCCTATCAGGGTGTCGGATTTGGGCTAGCTATTTTAATTTCCAATTACCCACCTCTTCCATTCTTTTCTGTTTCCTGCCATTATTTTCAATTCCTCGAGTAATTTTTGTTTAAATTTTCCCGCCTCTACTACTTGCTGTATCCATTTTTTTCTTGGTCTGCCTCTTTTTCTTTTTCCGATGTTTTTTGCTTCATAAATTTTTCTTGTTATTCTATTGGATTGCATCCTCATCAGATGCCCATACCAGTTCATTTGTCTCTTTGCTATTTTGTTCATTATCGGTTCCTGGTTGGCCATTCTCCTAATAGTCTCGTTGCTTAATCTATCCCATTTTGTATTTCCAACTATCCTTCTTAGATATCTCACCTCCATTGCGTTTATCCTGCTCTTATGTTTTTCCAGAATTGTCCAGTTTTCACTTACATTGAGCACAGTCGGTATTACTATTGTATTAATTCATAATTTCAAATGTATAAAAATCGTAATATCTCTGGTTCTAATTAACAGAAATTAATGTTTTTTTTAATTTAACGTAGTTATTATTAATTTTTAAAAAATCTACTTTTAAAGCTATTTTTGCCACCAATCTGCAACAAAATACAACAATACCTTTATAAACTCTCATTTTAAATTATTTTTCATGCTTTTTGAGTAAACTTATGTAACTTTTCCATATCATTTACTGGTCTTCACTTTTAGTGTTTAAAATTATTTGGTACCCATTCCGCACTTAAAAAAATTGTGCCTCGCCGCTTAGTTTTTCATCTAATTATCTAATAGACTGAAGGTTGCGAAATCCAAGGAAAATCCATGTAAATAGAAGAAATATTCTAGTCGCCATAAAACTGAATACCAAAAAGATCTATTTTAGGGGATGAGAGCTAATTATGGTCATACTTTATAGATCTGACCTGTTCAATCCGGAAAAATTGTTAAATTTATAATAAAAAGTTAATGTTAGTGGAAGAAAAAATTTGATATAAAGGTGTTATAACCAAGTGTCAGATACTAGTAGTGTCTTGCCTGGAATAAGAACAAGAAGCATAATTATCAAAGTATACTTTTGGATAAGTAGACATGTAGAAAAAAACATATGTTGTGGACCAATCAAGTTGAAGAATATTCCAAGCTGGAAAGTGCAACATTTGTAGAAACCTAGTGCTAAAAATAGATCGTAGAAAAACTTTAAATTAATATATAGAAACTTTATAAAAAAAATAAACAATATTTTGCAAAAAAATTATTATATTATTTATTCTAAACTCTTCTTATCTAAATTTTTTATATTAAATAATATAACTTAATACTTCCAAGAACAGAACTGTTATAATTATATAACATACATTGCCGTAGACTGAAAGTATCAAAAACTACTTAAAAAAGACTCTGTAATCAGTATAACTTCTGCACTAGACACATTTCTTTTATTTCTATTAACTCTAAAAACTTGTCTCTATTATTGTCTAGTAATAACATTTCTATGTAATATCTCATAAAATATTTATAACAACAACCTTGACATAACAAACAAGACCCAACAGTTTCTACTGTCGATGATGTCAAATGTGAAAACTACTATTGGATAGGCAATGACCAATTGTTGCAGAACGTCAAAACTAATACCTAACCACCAGTTTGGATTCAGACAACTACATGCCACCATTGAGTAAAAACATGCAGACTGTATTCTATTTATAAGGCTCTAGAGGAAAGTAAAAACTGTTCAGCAGCATTTTTGGTTATTTCTCAAGGCTTTGATAGCGTTTGACACACTGGTTTACTTTACAAACTTGCAAATCCAATCAATGCAGGAGTTCCACAGAGTAGTGTTCTGGGAGCGATATCATTACAGCAACGTACGCAGATGACAATTTTAACTTCACACCCAAACCTCAACGTTGCTTCCCAGCTAGTACAGGCCAATCTTAATCAAGAATAAAAGTAAAGGATATCAAGTCAATCCCTATAATATTTACTAATAGCAAAAATACATGCCCACCAGTGTCTTTAAATAACAAAGAGTTACAACAAAAAGATCATGTCAAATACCTGGGTATGCACCTCCGCCACTGTATGTTGTAGAAGTTCGTGGTAGTGTTGAGATAAACATATTTGACTGTGTAACTGGAGTACTTGGAGAACTGAACTACACGTTAATGAAATGTCACCGAACTGTGTGTTAAGAAGAACGCATTTTAGCTTGGTAAATCCTATTTTCCGTCAAATGCATTAAAGAATCTATTTCATAATATCCTAATGCTCGAAGTGTTCTTACTATTAATTCTTCAACTAAGTCACACCAATTCTTTTCTCTAAGTTGACTTGTTTTCTGAAATATATCATAAACCTCTTCCATTTTGTCAAAACATAGTAGAAGCATATAATTATGAAAATAAAACAACTGAGCCTTAAGCTTATCAGACTTTACTAAGGCGATAGCTTATAAGACAGTCATAAAACCAGTATCATGTTATGGGATCCAGCTGTGGTGATCAGCGTCCAGGTCTGATGTAGATATTTTGGAAAGGCTTGAATAAAAAGTTCTAAGAGTAATTGCAAATGCACCATGGTATGTACCTAATCAGATCACTACACAAGACTTTTAAGTTAAGACTGTTAAAAAAGTTATCACAAATTGCATTCAATATGCGCTGTGGTTTGAACAATCATAACAATCTTTCACAGAATATTATGAGGCTACTACCAAATCAAAGTCTAAAGCCTCCCACTCTGAGTGATTGTCATGAGGTAATGTCTGGCACGATACTTGTAAGATAATTGCACAATTTACTTATTGTAATAATATTATAGATTAAAAACAAATAAAAAGAATATTTATAGTACCATCATCAATTAAAAACATACTGTCCATATATATCTTTTAAATAAGTCTTTCTCACATAAAATATATGCTTCAATTTTAGTTCATTTGGTCTCGGTATACAAGCATTCCATAGGGCATGGCGAAATTGTGTCAAAAGTATGTAAAACACTATGTGGCATGCTCAACTTGTGTCCACCATGTCGTTTTAATACATACCTAGAGCTAAATGGTTATTCGTTAATATTATAGTTAGTTTCTAATACCATTTTGATACAAAAATATTGGTGGAAGGCCCATTATGCATTTTACGTGATTTCCTTTCAAAATATACCTTTTTGTCAACCTAAGTATCAACCTAACTATAAAAATATTCAGGTTAATATGTTTGTTCTATATGATTTCGGAGTCACAACGTTTGTATAGATTATTATTAATATATATCCCAATATAGATTTCTTATTACTTGACACTAATCTTTTATGAGTAACCAAAATCTTCACATAGAATTCCTATTTATGAAAAAAAAAAAAATTCTGTTTTTGAATGATTGTTTAGTAATTACGTGAATAATTCTTGGATAAAAATAAATGCAGTTCTTCAATGACTGTTTAGTAACTACGTGAATGATTCTTGCATGAAAATAAATTAACTTTAAGACATTTAAATAAAATACACTTTTTTACTTGATAACTGAGATAACAGTTTTTAATCATGTAAAAATTTTTAGTTTATAATTATATTTTGTAGTATCTTCTAAAATCTTTTCTAATATCTAACCTAGTATCTTCCAAAAATATTCTGCACTACAGTAAGATTTTGTTAACATAGTAAATGAACTGTAGATATTGTTCAAAAATTAATTTACGACAGCATACAAAAAACAACAACTTTGGAGAAAAACCTACCAAATACATTAAAACGTTCGAACGCATTCTAACAAAAAACATTCGTGAATTAATAAACTTACACACCAACTTTTAACATACCCCCTCCGAAATTTTTTAAATAAATATTACACTATAATACACTATACTGTACACTGTATTCGTTGTTTATAGGGCGTGGTCCCGAAATATTTTTTGTCTGCAACTGTAAACATTCATCAAAGACGATGAAGCAAGAGACATAGACGTAGCTTTTTCCCTTTTTACGATTAAAGTTACCGGAGTGTTTTTACATTTTTCGATCTACTGATAATAATCTGAATATACGTCGATCATAGTGTGATGTTATAGTTAGAACTTGTTTCTCTTCGAATTTAATTTAGTGGTTGCCTTAAATGCAGATATGTCATGCCACGACTAAATTTTGCAGCGACCAAGTCACTCTTGTGTTTAGTACCACGAATATTTCCTCTAAGTTTTATTGTTTGACTCTATACTGAACCTATTGGAGTGTACAACAATTCTTTTGGATCTGTGCTTGATTTGATCTGTAACATTTTTGATATAAAGATCCTATAAGAAGTATTTACCTCTTGGATTGTCTTGGTTGTATTTTGGCTCCTTTTGGACATAAACATAATTTTATATCTGTCTCTTAAACTATAACCATTTCTATAAATATTTCGAACTTTCTCCCAATAGAGAAGTAGGGAATTTGTGAATTACCTTATTAACCTATCGCAAACAAACGGCTTTCCAGCAAAGGCTATCTCCAACAATTAAAAAACTTTGGACATGTTATGCAAAAGAGGCACAGAAAACATGGAAAGTCTTATTATCGAAGGAAAGGTAAAAGGTCGAAGACCACGAAAAAAATCTTAAACAAGTTGGATCAACCAAACTACAGTAATTAGCAAAAGACCTATGCATGAGATAAAAGAAATAACTGGAGACAGAGATCTTTGTAGGCCATCAATATACGACATTACAATGACCACGACACTACCTCCCAGAGGTCAGAACTGAAAAGAGGGATTGCAAACAAATTACATGAAATTTTCGCAAATATTAAGACAAGTAAACTGAAGGTTGCTGTTATGCTCAAAACCCATGATTTTAAAACTAAAATATTAGAGCTATTGGACACTAACACTTACTAGAGAACGAAACCGTATTCGGAACTATTCTTAAAAAAAAAATAATCAACCTAGATCTATTAAATAACAATTTACGAATAATATAAAAAAGACGACCAAGTGACTGTATGGTCTTACCAAAATTAATAAGGAAAACTATGTTTAATACCGATTGTTAGAGCAATCCGCTGTTTTCACACATATATTATTCGAAAGACCGGATAATATATGTGAGTATATGAGACCCAACATATTTTAAGTAGGGTTCAGACAGTATAGGAAACAAAAGATTAAAGATAATTATCTTTCGTCAGGTTTAAGAAGGAAGCAGAGAAGATGAAGCTCCCAATAAATTAAAACAAAACTAATTGTACGCATATGAGCCGCAATAACCGAAACATATATAGAATTAGACAGAACATCACCATTGATGACTGTAACTTTGAGAGCATTAGAGAATTTAATTATCTTGAAACAACAATAACTGAAGATAATAACGGATGACAAAAAAGAAGCAATAATGTTTAAGCTAGCCACATATGTTTTTATGCCCTTTACACGACCCGTAGTGATATATGGTAGCTGTCATGGATGACAACTGAGAAGTGAGGTAATGAGGATTATTGGGCAAATAAATGTTTACTAACTAAAGGTTTTACTTACATCCATTACATTTAAAACAATAACTTCACAGTAGCGAAATGTGACGATAACGAAGAGTGACTACGTGTTTCGAAAAGAAAAATCCAAAGGATGATCTTTAGGTGTGTGCTTAATAAAATAGAAGGACGATATAGGGTAAGAACTAACAAAGAGTTCGAAGAAATATATTCAGACGCTAACATAATAAAAGAAATAAAGTCCAGAAGACACCAGTGGATAGAATACCTCATACGATAGTCTGACGAAAGAATAGTAAGGCTGGTATGCGAAAAAGCCTCAATTGAAATAAGAAGACGTGGACATCTCGGATCCCGGTTAATAGATAATACAGCAGGAGACCTTAAAGCTAACGCTGTAGAGAATTTAATGAAAATTGCTTAAGACAGAGACGAATGGAGGCCAAATGTTTTCAAGTCGACCAAAACCTACAACGCCATGGAGTAAATAAAGAAAGAAAGGCTGTACTAGGAAGTGGAGTACAACCGCGTAAAGATAGGTTAATTATAATAGAGAAGACGTTAAGCTTCTAACGGTCAAAAATGGAGGAAAGTTGCTAGGAGTTGACGAGAGAATCACGAGAATGGACAAAAGATTGTCGAGCCAATTATGATGATGATGTAAGGTAGTACTAATCACTTCATCACTTCCTTACCTCAAAAAATTTAATATTTTAAGTGGAATGGCGTATTTTACAGAAAAAAATGCATGAGATAGCAACGATAGCAAGTCAGTTAAACCCAGGAATAAACTTTTTCACGGACAATTTAAGCAGGTCCTACAACTTCTCAGCTTCATATAAACACTACAGTACCGTAACTCTAAGATCCAGTTTATCATAGAAATATAAAACAATAGATAAAATATAAAAGCAATTGGACGTAGAGTATACCAACTAACGCACCAACTAACACGCCAACCAACACAGACTGGCCATTATGTAAACAATACCCCGATCATCGCCCTAAAATAGGAGCTATAATAACCTTAACAGATTGCGTTTCCCAAAATTTAAACCCGAATATTATGAAGAGCCAAAGAAGAAGAGTTAGGATAAAAAGGGGAAATTTTTCAAGAAATGTTAAGCGATTTAAACGTCAAAAAGGTTTCCTTGAAATGTAGGCCTATAACGAGAAACAAAAGATTAAACTTTCTTTCCGAATATTATAAATGTTACAGACAGAATACAAAACATGATTTTATGTGCATCTCCAACAAAGTCTAAAACCGACTAAGGATCCAAGAGTTCAGGAACCAGATCCGACAAAAGTTCAGGAATTTAATGCATTCCTATAGTTGTGTAGATAAAAAAAAGCAATAAAACGTAATGTAAATAATGTAGTTTTTATTTAAAAAAATTAAGAGAATGTAAAATTCCAGTATAAATTGGGATCAACGAATAGCTCCAAACTGCACACAACACAGATACACGACCAATGTCATCAGCAGCGACGGAAACATCCGGAGGTTACATCTACGGCCACTACTGCATCACCTTTGATAATGTCTGACGCAATTATAGACGAAACCATGTCAGGATAACCATATCAGGACGGCGACTACTGAAATATTTCCAGACCACGCCTCAACTTATAAACCTCGAATACAATGTACCGTTACCAAACACTCGCCACGTAATATTTTTACAAATCTCTAATGTTAAAATGATTGTTGCTTTGTTGCTGTTGCTTGTAAATAAATAAATTTGGTTTTACTATGTTTTTTTCTTATTATTCGAAGTGTGTGTTAATTCTTACTTGCAGTGAGTATGGAGTTTTGTTACTAATATCTCTACAAGCATTGCCTATGTTTATTATCCAAATTGTAAGGACAACCGCCCAATGTAAGATGATATTAAGGTAATAATAAATAAATCATTGTAGGTATAATTAAAAACAAAACAGTTATTACCAATACTTTTTGGAAAAATGTTTATTCTTATCCAAGAATTAACTTTAGAATATCCATATATTTTTATTAATACTATCCAGTAACACAATTGTAAATGGTTTATTTAACTCTAAATCTAATAGACCAAAAATAATATTTATTATTTTTCGACAATAATACTAGTAATGTCTCTTAAATGTATGTGTATTTGTTAAAATTATCAAAATTGTGGAATTAAATTGGTTACTCATTGTTCAACACCATTTTCATCTACTCCTATTTAATAAGGAAATCACACAAAATCGAATACGTCCTAATAATTTTTGGTAAAGGCCTTTAAGGAAAAATTCCGCATCTGAGCGACAGCTCGGGCTAAGGATCAGGTATAGACGAACACAGGGATTTTGTAGACGAGACACAATGATATCCCAACTCCTCATGTCTGATGGTTTGTTGCAACTCATGTAGATCGAAAAACAAATACAGGCATGAGGAGAGGGGGAAGAAGGGCGAGTGGTTATGGTCAAATAGGGATAGAGCTCCGCTAAAAGGAGTGCGATGCCCGAGCAAAAAATCAGGGAGAGGACTCCCCGATCTTCGCTCAAACGTGCAGAGCTGAAATCCTGTGATAAATAGCGCGATAGTAGGTCGACAGCGTGGCTGTTTTTAGCCCATTTGTTGTATTCATAAATTAGAAAATGCGTTTTATCCCAATTTGATTCAGTTACCTTTTAATTTAAATATTCATGATAACAAATGATTCTATATAGCTATCTAACTAATAATCAGTTTTAATTTTATAAGATCTAAATATTTATTGTAAAAATTGAGAAGAATTGAGAAGAAAAAGAGAATTGTATAAACAAAATACACGAATCTTATATCCATGCATTCGATTGTTAACTATATTTTTAAACACGTATATTTTTATCTTTAAATAAACCACAGTTTATTCAAAATTAAAGTCAAGAAATTGTTTTCGTTTGAAATATGTACAATTTTTATTGTTTAAATCTACTTTGGGCAATTACCAACACGGGTTAAATAGAAAATATCGGTAGAAACTCAAATGGCATAAAATTTACGTTTATAAGGAATATATGTAATTTTATTCCACAGCTACATTATTTATTTGACCATACCTGTGATAATGGCCATGCAACATGTAATCACGCGCGTAGAATAAAACAACTATAAAAAGTTACACAGTTCTAACACATGACTTTGTTACATTGAACTCTTAAAATAAGTATATATATATATATATTTATATATATATATATATATATATATATATATATATATATATATATATATATATATATATATGTATATATACAGGGTGCATCAGATAAACGGCCAATTAGAAATATCTCGGGAACTACAGGTAACTGACACACGAAAGTTGGAATGAAGGGGTTGACGAGTGACCTATCTAATGAAAATATTTATATCTATTTGTTGAAGTTGCTTATAACTTCGTTTTTTTTTTAAATGGGGCCCCCTGTATATTTTTTACATTTAGAAATATTCACATCATTTTGAACATCTTTTGTTAATACTTCCCTATACCTATTGTAAACCGTTTTTGAGTTATAATGGTTTTTATATGAAAATTACACATTTCTGCCATGTATATAAAGTTGAATATACTTTAATGTAATTTGAATAAAAGTTTAAATTCTTTAGAAACTTATTAATCAGATATAGCATTATCGTTTACAGTATAAAGTTCCCTTTTTTATTATACAGGTTGCTGCCAAAATTGGCATACAACCGGCATCCTTAATTTTCGCCCAATTCCCTTTTTTCAAATGTGACACCTTGTATGTGATTGACTCTTTTAGAAAAATATGTTTTTCACTATTGATCTCTATTAGCATTTCCTATACCAACCTCCTGCAGTTTTTAAATAAATTAACTTTATATATTTTTGTCAAAAAAAATGATATATTTATCAAGTAAACTATGGAATATTCTGACAAAAATATCAGTTATTGTTAATATTTACAAGTAACCTTCTTATACGCCATTAGGTGACAGTTATAATAATAATTTGCCTAATTTTCTTGACAAGATAATAATGGCTCATTTAGGATATACAAATGATTTTTTAAATTCAATAATTATAATTTACGGTGAGTGTAACAGAATAGTATCCAGAACTTGCCGTGTTTTTGCTGAGAGATGTCCTGAGAAGCGTCGACCAAATCATAAAACTGTAAAACGTTTGTTGGACATGTCTTTCCAGTTTGGTCAGTGTATAAGTAAAAGGACCCACGTCGATAATAAAGAGTTACAAACAGATATTCTGGAATATTTTGCAGCTAATCCAAATTCATCCTTTCGGTAATGTGAGCAATTGTTACATGTATCGACTCGAACAATTCACAGAATTTTAAAAAACATCATTGTATCCTTTATTCGTATACACTAGCTCAAAGTTTACATCCTGGAGACTATGTAAGACGTCTAGAATTTTGTGCATGGGTTTTAATGAAATGACAAAAATATTTGGTGTGATGAATTGAAGTTTACAAAAAATGGTATGTTCAACCGCCATAACTTCTGAAGTGACATAAATCCTCAGCTCACTTGGGATCGTAAATTTGAAGCGTTCTTTTCGTTTAAGTTTTTTGTGCTGCCAAAAATAATAAGCTAGTCGCTGTCATGATTTATGACGAAAATTTAAATGGAAATGATTACTGCAAACTTTTACGACGAGTAATTGTACCAGCACTGCACGCTTTACATAATAATAAAGCTATCGAGGCTTGGTTTCAACAAGATGGAGCACCGGCTCACAATATTCAAGTTGGTACATTGCTTGATCAAATATTTAGCGATAGACGGATAGCGAATAAAAACCCGTTTCTTTGGTCACTAAGATCCCGTTGTCACTATTAGATTACTATATTTGAAGATATGTTAAAAATAAGGTGTTCTCTGAACCTGTCACTACTGAGGAAGCTATAATAAATAAAATCCTTCAAGTTCTTAACGAAATAGATAAAGAGTCAATATCAAGAGCTACTAAAGAAAATTTGATTAAAAGAGTTCATACATGATTGGATGTTGATGGGTAACATTTTGAACATTTATTACATTAATAAGCTAGTGTCTTTGATGGCATCTTTTTAATTTTTCATTGTTTAACTTACAATATGAAAGTTGTAAATTAACACAATATAGTTTACGAAAAACTATTTTTTGTGACAAAAATTTATACAGTTAATATATTTGAAAACTGCAGGAGATAAGTATAGGTAATACTAATACAGATTGGTAGTAAAAAATATACGTTTCTAAAATAATGCATCACATACAGGGTGTCCCATTTGAAAAAATGTAATTGGGCGAAAATTTAGAATGTCGATTTTATGTCAATTTTGACAGCACCCTGTAAAATGAAAAAGGCAACTTTACACTGTAAACGATAATGCTGTATCCGAGGATATTGAATTTTATATACGGGTAGAAGAGTGTAATTTTCATGTAAAAACCGTTATAACTCAACCGTATTAACAAAAAATGTTTAGAATAACGTCAATATTTATAAAATTAAAAAATATACAGAGTGTCCCATTAAAAAAAAAACAAAGTTAGAAGCAACTTCCTTTATAACCGAAAGTAACAAATAGATGAAAATATTTTCATTAAATGGGTTACTCTTCAAAGCCACTCTATTCAAATTTTTATGATTCAGTTTATATAAAGACTAACTAAGTCCTGCTTTTCTTAAAAAAAAACTGAAAGTGTAATTTCATGGTTTCTGAGATAAATTTATGCTTTACTTCCATCGTTTTATAAATAAATATCTTTGTTATTTTCTGAAGTTATTCTTTACAATTTTCTATATATATGTAAGCTCATTTGACGTATAACAATATTTAAAATATGTTCTCTTGCAATTTAAAAATTAAACCTGAAATTTCATATATGTATTATTTACTTATTAAACATAAATATGATGTACTGTTTAATTTGTAGTCGAAACAAATGTAGATAAAACGCATTCCCTAATAATTTAATACTGATTAGCGGGCTCTCGATAAAAAGCTCTAGAAGATAGTTATCTAATGATTGCTTACCTCTCAGTGTACTCGTCCATATGAGCATAAGATTGCACCGAGTTTTCCTCAATGAGGAACTTGACTCGTTGGTAGAACGATGCAGTTACCGAAGGTGGCTGCTTGCGAAGCAAAACTTCGACAGGGTCGTTACTGGAAATGCACATGATGTGATCCGAGCAACTCGGATGTGAACAGCATTCGCTATCTGAACAGTCGGTCATTCCATCTAGAACAGATACAAAAGACGCATAAAGTGAGTAATAAAGCCCTAAACGATATATAATATGAGAATATACAATTATTATTTGATATTTAAGGGATTTAACTAAATGGTTTTAACAAAAGAGTTTTTCAGATATAAAAACATGGAGCCATGGAGAAAAATCCCAATTGGAATTATCGTTATTTATTTATAAATTTATCCTCTCCTGAACGTAAGCCTCCTTTGAATGCTTCCGTAATTTTCCGTAGTTTTTATGTTGATAATTGTCGCTTCATTCTGTTGAAGGACGCCTCCCATTTCTATCGACATCTACTATGAGCCTCCACTTAATGATTCTCTTAGTTTACCTATTTTTGCATTTTCTCGTCATAGGCAAATTGACTTTGCACTTTCGAGTAGATAATAATTCCAAGAAAGCTTAAGAAGACTTAAATGAAATTAATGAAAACGATCGTAGAACCTAGTATCATTCCATCAATGATTATTAACCGCTTAACGTACTCACCCGAGTAAACTCGAGCTTAAAATACGTTTCTATTTTTGCGTACCCGCGTTAACTCAGCTTGAAATTTTTGTACAGTATATAAGACCCCTACCCGTTTAACTCGTCTAGCGCTAGATAACGGTTCCCCACTTTTAAACTTATGCCAATCGACTGACGGCTGGAATATTGTCAAGTTTAGTGCGAATCATAGAGCGTGGCATATTTATTTGTCTCTTGAATCCACTGATGATGGCACCTTTTATCTAAAGGATATAAGTGATAAACGGTTTCAAGTAACAAAACAAAACAATAATTTTAGCAATAATCAGAATTTCGACGTCGGAATATATTCTAATTCCTAAGCTGAACAAAATTTGACAAATTATCTGTTAAGTTTCGTGATGCAGTGACACCTGAACGCATACGTAAGAAGAGGTGTCCGGCCAAAAGAGGTGTCCGTTAAGAGAGAGGTTACAGTATTGAGTAATACTATAATTATGACCTTATAGTAGGCAATAATTCAAGTAGCATCATCATCACGTAGCGCTACAACCCTGGGTGGGTCTTGGCTGACTGTACAACTTTTTTCCAATTTGTTCGGTCTTCCATCAACCTAGGGTCAAATTGAATGTTCATTTTCCGGAGATCTGCTTGGATGTTATCTCTCCATCGCATTCTGGGACGTCCGAGTGGTCTTTTGCCTGGGGGAATCTCCTCCTATACCAGTTTTACAAGTCTCTCGTTATGCAGTCTGTGCACGTGGCCTGTCCATCTTCATCTTTATCTTCTTGCCTTCATCTTCATCTTCTTCATCTTTCTGCCCATCATTAATTCAAGTATAGAATTCAATATATTTAATTATTTAATTTCAAGTATAAAGTGAAGAATATAAATTATTATTTTTTATTGTTAGAAGTTGATCTGTCTATTTTTATCACACTAAAGAATTAAATCGTTCTTACACCAAATAATATTGAAAATATTTACCGTGGTCATTATCAATATCATCGTGACAATCCTGTTCCAGTGGAATACTGCAATCTGATCCAGCCCAACCAGCGATACAAACACATTTGTAGAGTCCTTCTTCAAGGGTGCACTGGCCATGTCCGGAACATCCGTTTTCACATCCCGCTGTAATAAAAATAATAATGAGTAAATATTGATGTTTGTATATAACCGTATATAATAATAATAATAATAACTGAAATTACTACTGAGTTTATACGAAGGGTAAAACAGCTGCTTCGTTCACACCATAACAGTAAAAATTTGTTTAAAGCACAAAACACCTACGCATGTTCCGCGCCTAGCTTCTCATTTGGTATTGTTAACAAATATAGAAAATCTTCAGCAAAAAGTACAAACACACCTCACAAAGGAACACAATCACCATCCTTGAAGTACAGTGGAAAGAACGACATTACCGCGGTATTTAGGAGGACGAGAACTTATGGATATAAATGAGTAACTAGAAAAACAGATTATTAATGTAAGAATTTACTTTCAGGTGCAGGCTGAGACATCTACTTTACATCGCGCGATTTGTGCAGTAGATGATACAACACCGATCAAACTGAAGGAACCAGAAATGCGCATAAACCATCATACTAAGGACAGAAAAATGCGCATCTGGATGGGTAAACCGCTGCACGGGCGACATCCCAATGAGGTCAGTCAAGACCATGTCGACAATGTAGCGTCGAACTATTGACTGGCATCAGGAAAGGTGTTCCCTGAAACAGAAGGTTCACTACTGGCAATTCAAGATCAGGTTATACCAACCAAAAATTACCTGAAATATATCGTCCCTCAGGTCCAAAATCTTACTGGAGGCTGTCAGGCATTTGCTGCAACTGAATGTAAGGAACGGCACGACTCAGTAGAAAAGATCCTTCATCAAGAGATAGCTATTTAACTGGTACTTCTTCAAACAAATTATCTTTTATATTATCAATACGTTCCTAAGAGTATACTTGAGAATAACAACTACAAGCTATACTTTTTACCGCACTGGGCTCACTGACCAAACAGCAGCACATAATAGACCAGATCTCATACTAGTTAATAAACAACATTAATTGATGTGGCGATACCCAACAACAATAATCTTCGTGTTAAACAGAACGAAAAGACTGTGGAGAATGGAAAGTACCCAGACAATACCTATTATTCTCTCTACCACTGGAGTCATTTCGAAAAACCTACTAGAAAACATAAAAAAGCTAGGTCTGAATGAACATCTTTACAAGACCATGCAGAAAGCTGTACCACACAACGTCCAAATGTGTACGAACATTTCTAAGAGATACTCCAGCATACCAAGTCACCTAGGTCTCGATAACACGAAAAGAGTCTTACCAGAGCTCAATCCTTTTGATACCGTAGGTAAAACTGCGTCTATTACATATCAAAATATCAGTATTATAAACTATTTTTAGCCTAGATAAAATTTAAAGATTAAGATAGTCTGCTAAGACTAGTCCATGTATTTAACATAAGAGCAAAATATTTAATATGACAATATCAAATTAGAAATCTACAACACAACAACATTTATCAGCAAAGAACCAATCAGATGTAAAATAGAAATCGATGGCATCGGTTTTAAACAAAAAATGACAATAAAATACCTTGGTATTACACTAAATTACACAATGAAATAGGAAATGCAGTACAACAAGCAAATAGACTGACAGGATGGCGCTAGTTCCATGACGGTCGTTTCAGCATTTTACTACAGAGAAAAAGTAAGACAACTCCAGTATAGAAGCTTCGCTTCAAAATGGCAAAAATAGCGCTCCGTTTATTTATTTAACAACTTTATAAAAACTGACTTCATTTGTGACAAAAATCAAAAATTGCTTGCATAAGTTGCACTCTTCGCCTTCAAAACGCATGTTGATTTTTGTCGATAGGACAGTCTAATCAAAAGATATCGAATTTTTAGTGTCGAGTTATTATAAATTTTATTTAAAAAATTGATTTCGCATGCGTGACTGACATTGAAAATCGCCGGTAGCTTCAAGCGTTGTTTATGAGAGAACAGTTCATTATACACAAAAAGTGCTAATAAACATTTTTGTTTAAAATTGTCTTAGCTGTATATTTTTTTACAAAGCTTATAAATCCATGTTCTGTCTCCCCCCCCCCCCCCCAACGAGGGTGTTGGTTTAGCGGGAAGTCCTGTAGTGGGAATGGCAATCCATTTGCATCTTTTTTGGTGTCAAAAAAATTGACATTCTCAGCAAAATTCAGCTTCTTCGTATGATTTGTAGAGGTTCAGTGGCATTTCCGTTTCTGAAGACTGGAACTGACAAAAATTTTCACCACAAGTAAAAAATTTTTATGACCGGAAGGCAAAAGTGCTGAATCGGAATCGTTCGTCAGTTTTTCTCTATCTATTACAGTTTGATCAATCTAGGATTGGACAGAGAGATAAAGGGATGGACAAATAGACAAATATAATCTATTAAATCGAAATTCTATTTTCGTATTATTATTTGGATTAAATAAAAAGCAGAAATTACAGTACAAGAATTTTTGCAAGATCAAAAGTTTTTGAATAAGATCTTATAGCAGTTTTCACTGGCCGGGAAATATGGGAAACATTGGAAAAATTGATTCCATTTGAAATTTACCGTAAAACTTACTTTTTTTTTAATTTGGCTGGAATAGATATAATTTTTATCCCCCCCCGGAAATCTCGGAAAATAAACATAATTATATTTCCCGTAGGGGGGGGGGGAGAAAAAAAAATATGTCATCATTATTAATACTGTGACAGACGACTAAATGAAAAAAAATATTTTTGTTTTTTTTTGTATTTATCTATGCAGTTATTAATATTTCGACCAGCTACCCCAGATTTAAAAAAAAGGCTTCTAGCAGCAATGAAAGCCGAGATAATTTTACCTACGTGTTTCAATTTAAAGTTTTGAAGTTCCGATTTCGAAAAAAAAAACGGAGCTGAAACAGTTCTCCCCTCCACTTTCCTATGTCGATCTTTCGATCTTTGTTTCGATGGGCTGTAAGTTTCGAAAAATTAGAAGAATTTTATAGCTGTAAGTTTCAGTATAAAGTTTAGATTTTCATTCAAAATTTGTGCAAATTTTACTTCTTAATGTTTATAAACAATGGAGATATGATTTTTTTAAAAACTAGTCCCTAAATTCGTTCCCATTGGTCATAGCAGGTTTTTTTTTAATGTGAGTTTTTTTTACCAGCTATTTAATGGTTGTACGTATAAGTGCGTAGCTTGAAAATTATAGAAATTATTAGAATTGTTTGTAAGTAAAAAACATACCCCTTTTTCAAACGTTTATTTTGTAAAATAATTTCGATGAAAACGCAATATGCATTTAACTTCTGAGATAGTTTAAGTCTTAAATAATCCTATGAAATTTGCTAAATGTGTCGAGCATTATTAATAAAGCAAGTTCAATAGTTTAAATATTTAGACTCAGGGATAAATAAATCCGATCGGGGGGAAATTTCGTACAAATTTAAAAGACGTTCTCGATGTTCAAATGTATTAATAACATTTTATTTTGTTAATAAAAAAATTAATAAAATTTATAAATTAGTGCAAAAACGGAAAAATAAAGATATTCTTGATATAAAAAAATGATATAAATATTTTTTATGTAAAATATAAGGGAAAAAACAAAAAATCAAATTGTGACATAAATTATTGTAAAAAAAACGCAAGGTAAAAATACGAGTACTTTTTTATCTATTTGTCATCTAGTAACCCCCACCTATGTTTTAAAAGCTTCAGATATCTGCGAAAAATTTTTCGACTTTTTTTTTAACCAGACTGGACTAATTATTTTCCACAAAACTAAGATAATGTTAAATAAATTAACACAAACTTTAATAATATAAATATTATAACAAAAATAATGAATTCACGTATTCCAACAATTCCAAAACTTTACTATTTGAACACCTTAAGGTACAATCAATATTTTAACCGAATTTTTAGTTTGTATCCATCCAGAGCGTCACACCTCGCGCATTTTAAATCGCATCGATCGCTAAATATTTATGAAACGAAAAAATCTGTTGAGAGTTTTCGCTGAACTCGCTTCGCTAATAGAATATTAATTATAACAAACTACCGGGGGTAAAATTTGACGTGGCTTTTAGAGAAATCGAGTTTCCTAAGTTTCGGTAAAAGTTTTAACTCGGACGGGATAAAAATATCTCGAAGAAGAGGAGAAAATAAAGATCTTCGTAGGTACGGAAAGTGTAAGAAGTTATTTGTGTCTGAAAATTAGATCTCTGATTAACCTAACTAATTAAAAAACATTTTTTATTCTACAAAAATCGGCTGCAGTTTATCGTGTCATAAGAACTTCAATTGGTTAAAAGTATAATTGGCTAATTAAGAAAAAGGAGATTTGTTAAATGAAATTATTTTACTTGGAAAGATTACTAATTTAAAATATCAATTACAAAATTGCTAATATGTCTGGAGTTTTAAAATAATAAATATTATAAGTATGTGTAGAGTAACTGGTAAGATTGGATTACCTGGATAATCACAAAGCTAATAAAAGTATTAGCAACAAACAAAATCATTATTTTATTTAATAAAAAAAACCTTTTTATTACTATTGTTCTCTTCTATCTGAAGCATTCGCGATCTATTATAGTATATCCCTTATATATTTGAGTTTCTTTATATACAAATATATTTCGAATTTTGTACCCAACTATTTGAAAATTTCAGTTTTTTTATTCTCATAAAGAAATTATATTAGTAAATGCTGAAAAAACTTCTACAAAATACTACGGTGTCGAGCCAGCCAGTGCCAAACAGAACTTTTCGCGAGCGGAAAAAGCCTCTATCCGCCGAACAAAACATACACTCCGCTGGAAAAGTATATCTGGTCAAGCACACGTCAAAATGTTTATTGGGCAGAGATGCATAATAGGACTAAACTACTACAGGAAACAGGAATCGGCTAAGAATCATAACAGACTCCCTTATAAGACATGCGTCAGTCAAGGCACACCTGAACACAATTGAACTTAAAAAAAAAAACAATTGAACAAACTCTGTAGCAGAAAACCTCAAATTAGTCAACTATACTGTCATGACTGCGGTGTGTTAGAACACAAATAAAAGCACTTTTTAGATACTGCTAAGAGACTCCAAAAACAGATGCTACTCATCCACTAGGCCACAAGACATGTACAAGCTAATACAGGGTTCCAAAATTATCGAAGGTATTATAAACAAATTCAAAATATACAATGAGCAAGATATTTTCTAATATAAATGCAAGATAAAAAGATATACAATAATTCAAGATATAATTATAGCGAACACTAAACGAAATAGTACAGCAACACCTCATGTAACTGAGCTATAAAAATATACCACTGGATCAATAACGTGCTTCTCTCTCTCTCTCTCCAATGGCGCTACAGCCCAAATCTTAGGCCAAATATCTTTCTTAGGACTTTTCTTTCGAAGACTTCCACTATTCTTTTTGTCTCTTCTGTCATCACCTATGTCTCGTATGCATAACATACTATTTACTGATAATAGTTTTGTAGACCCTGATTTTAAAATGGAATTAATTTTTTTGTTCGTTAATTTAAATAAAAAAAAAATTCACTGTTTGTGCTATTATTGTCCAATTTTTTAATAGTATTCCACAGACCTTTAAAACTGTTTTTATATTTTGTATTTTCCATGCAAAAATCATTTTTTTACCTCAATAATTAGCTTATTTAATTTATTTTTGTAAATTGTGTATTCTTTTTTTTTATCTTAGGTCATCTGAGCTGTTCATAAATTTTCTGTAAAGTTAATTTTTTTTATTAACCCATTTCATTAAGCCATCTGTCATCCAGATATTTCGTTTAACCTCACTTTTAATCTTTTTTTTTTCATTTCTTTTGGTATTTTTATTGATTAATGAAATGAGGGTGTCGGAAAAATTACTTAAGAAATCATTAGGGCTATTCACATCAAAACAGTGATCCAAATTTTGAAAACTAAGATCGCTTTTTAAATCATCATAATTAATTATATTCCTAAGCTTAGTTTTGCATTGAATTTTATTTTTTCAAAAAAAAAACTTATAAATAAAACAAATATTGCTTTATGATCAGTCACGGAGAGATCCAGAACAGCTGATAAAGCTTTATGATTGATACAAAACTTACTTTTTACAAAAATGTGGTCTATAAAACTACGAGAATTGTCCTGAACTCTAGTATTTTTATTTATTATTAATAAAAAATTATGATCACTCAATATACTTAAATACTCAGAAGACTCTGGTACCATATTTTTGATATTAATATTAATATCATCCAATAAAATATGATATTAACAAACAGAATTTTTAGTATCTCTAAATATTTATCTAGACCAATACAAAAATGCTCTTCATCTGTCGATGGTGGTCTGTAAATTAATGTTTATATTGTATTTTGATTATATTTACCTAATAGAGTTATCTCTAATACCATACAAACACTAATATTTACAATCTTCCACGTAAATCTTAAATTCTATTTTATTCTTACGTAAAAATATGAGTCATAGTTTTAACCTGTAAACATGTTTTTATTTACTAATATGTTTTAGATTATACGAGACCTTTCGACTAGCTGGCATAAACCCCAAGTAATAAAAAACTGGTTCCATTCAAATCTTCCGGAATTAGGCCTGTCCATTCGAGGCGAAACCAGGTCAATTGAGGTCAACATCCATGGAGTTCTAAAGCAGCTGTTTTCGTATAAATATGAGGGAACTTTTATTTTGAAAACAGTTAATAAAGAAGATTCGCGCTCGCGATATTTATTGTTACGCTCGCCTTTTAATAAATTATGTATATTTAGTGATAAATAAATTAATATCAGTTATTGTGCTTTTTAATAAATTTAGATAAGAACCTTTTGATAAAGACATTATAAATTAAAGACATAACAATTAATAAATTCACAAAAAATGGTGGCAGAAGTGAGATCGAACATAAATTAGACTTATAATAAAAATACAAGTGAATATTTGTAAATTGTGAAAATGGCGACGATTTATGAGCTGACAGTGACTAATTTAAGAAGACATCTTGAAGACAGAGAATTAGCTTCTACCGGAAAAAAGGCTGAGTTAGTCCAACGACTAAAGAACGCTTTGCTAGAAGAAGGACTAGATCCAGAGACTTATATATTTGAAGATGCTGTCCTCTCGTCGATTTCGAAAGTTTCTGGTGATGTAGCCAAAGTTTCTGGTGATGTAGCCAAAGTTTCTGGTGATGTAGCCAAAGTTTCTGGTGACATCGCATCATTAGAGAACAAAGTTTCTGGCGATATTTCGAAAGTTTCCGGCGACATCGCTTCTTTAGAAAGCAAAGTTTCTAACGAGATTTCTTCCCTGGAAAGCAAAGTTTCTGCTAACATCTCTTCAGAAATCTCTAAAGTCACTTCTGAGATGTCTGCCCTGGACGATAGAATATCTTCGTTAAAAAACCAAGTTGCTGCCGATAAGTTGGCCTTCGAAGAAAAGATTAAAGAGATGGAAAGGAAGATGGAAGAAACAGGGACAGCAGAGAGAGGTAACAATCCGATTACAGTGGAGATAAAAGAAGACGAGACGAAATTTAAGTTGGAGACACGGCCGAAATTTGAAGGAAGTGGAGGTTCTATTCATGTTAAAGTCCCAACTTTCGACGGAAAATCATCATGGAACAACTACATGAAACAGTTCGAATCAGCCGCAAGAGCAAATGGATGGTCTGAAAAATAAAAGGCTGTAAACCTGACTATCGCTCTTCGAGGAGATGCCTTAGATGTGCTTCAGACCATAGCCGTAGAGGAGACCGATGATTTCGAACAACTGAAGAAGAGGTTAAATATGCGATATGGCCACGAACATTTGGAGCATGTATATCAGTCACAGCTTAAAAATCGTAGACAGAAGAAAGATGAGGCTCTTCAAGAATATGAGGTAGATATTGCCAGATTAGTACGATATGCTTATCCAACAGCTCCCGAAGACATGATGGAAAAATTGGCCGTTCAAACGTTTATTGATGGTCTTCGTGATCATGAAATGCAGAGAACACTGCGATTAGCTCGTCACAAGACGCTGGTTGATGTCCTATCCGCCGCCCTCGAATACGAGTCAGCTACGCAGGCCTCTGGCGGGTACAGTAAAGTTAGGCCTGTAAAAGAGGAAGGAGATGAAGATAAACTTGACCAGCTCGTTAATATGATGAAAAGCATGACATACAAGAAAACGAAGACCATCAGATGCTGGAATTGTGGCGAAATAGGACACGTACGAAGCTCCTGTAAGCACCCTAGGTACGACGCAAATCAAGAAACTCACCATCAGGAAAACTAGAACGGGTCAGCCTTAGGGGGGCAGCTTCGACCCAAAACTTTTCCAAAGACCCTCTCATACTAATAGCTTCTTTGAAATGTCGTGAAGATAGTGTATATGTAGATGGAGACATAAATGGTAAAAAGCATACGTTGTTGGTGGATACCGGAGCGACCAGAACCATTATACGCCCGACAGTTATAAACAGCCGAAAGAAACTGTTACCAACGAGGTTACGACTTCGGACCGCTACAGGTGAAAATACCAACATTTATGGAGAAATCCAGGTACAATTGGGAATTGGGGCAGAAAAGTTTGTCCATACTGTTATAGTTGCTGACATCGAAGAGGATGTTATATTAAGAATGGACGTAATGAATATGCATGGATTCCAATTGGATTTTAAGAATAAGGTAATCAAAGTTGGCAACGAGGAGGTATTTCTCCATCCACATAATGACAACACTGTGCAAGCAGCCATAACAGAAGATACAGTCGTGCCTGCGAGAAGCGAAACGATCATAGTAGCGCGACTACAGGGAATTGTAGACGAAGGGAGACCTGTTATGATGGAGCCTTGGAACCACGACGATGAGGTTGGCCGTGGAATCATAATTGGAAAGGAATTGGTGACTTCGGCTAAAGAAATTCCTGTGAGACTTATCAATGTCAACGACTACCCAGTGACCATAAAGAAAGAGACAAAAGTAGGAACTTGTGTACCTGTGACATCCATAATCCGTCAGGCGACATCTGATAATTCCAACGACAAATTCGACCAAATGGTTGCAGTTGCAGGACAGTCTCTAAATCAGATGGAGAAAAGGAAATTAAGGGAATTTCTTCGGCAGTATCGTGATATTTTCGTACCGAAAGGAGGAAAGACGGGAAGAACTACGGTTGTTAAGCATAAAATTGATACTGGTAATGCTAAGCCAATTCGTCAAACAGCTCGACGATTACCACAGGCGAAAAGAGAGGAAGCTGAAACGATTGTCCAGGAAATGAAGAAAGACGGGGTGATAGAACCTTCTACGAGCCCATGGGTCTCTCCGGTGGTCCTGGTTAAGAAGAAAGACGGAACGACGAGGTTCTGTGTGGATTACCGTTTGCTGAACAACGTTACCAAGAAAGATAGTTATCCTCTGCCTCGGATCGATGACACATTGGACACATTGGCTGGAAGTAAATTGTTTTCTACTTTGGATTTGAAGTCTGGATACTGGCAGGTAGAAATGGACCCAGTAGATAAAGAAAAGACAGCCTTCACCACAGGATCTGGATTGTGGCAATTCAACGTTATGCCATTTGGACTCTGTAATGCTCCTGCGACATTTGAGAGGCTTATGGAAAATGTGTTGAGAGGGTTATCTTGGAAAACATGCCTGGTTTATTTAGATGACATAATCGTCTTGGGGAAGACATTCGAAGATCATTTGAGGAATTTAGAAAACGTTTTTAATCGACTTAAAGCTGCCCAATTGATGCTAAACCCCAAGAAGTGCCAGCTATTTCAAGGTAAAGTCAATTATCTGGGTCATATAGTCAGTAAAGAAGGAGTGGCCGTGGATAAGGGGAAAATCGATTCCATTAAGGAATGGCCAAAACCAACTGACAAACATCAAGTGAGAAGTTTTCTTGGACTATGTACCTACTACCGGAGGTTTATTAAGAAGTTTGCAGATATCGCTAAGCCATTAACGCGACTTACGGAGGAAGCAAGAGATTACCGCTGGGATACAGACTGCCAAAATGCCTTTGAGACCTTGAAAAAGCATTTAATAACAGCACCAATTTTAGGGTATCCACTGCCAGAAGGAGAGTTCATCTTAGATACAGATGCAAGTAATGTGGGAATTGGAGGAGTGCTGTCTCAGATTCAAGGAGGACAGGAACGAGTCCTCGGATATTTTAGTAAAGTTCTTTAAAAACCTGAGCGGAATTATTGCGTCACGAGAAGAGAACTTCTGGCAGTAGTGAAATCAGTAGAGCACTTCTATCAATACCTCTATGGAAGGAAGTTTTTAATCCGAACCGACCATGCCGCCCTTAAGTGGTTGATGCAGTTTAAGAATCCAGAGGGTCAGATAGCCAGATGGATCGAACGACTCCAAGAATACGATTTTAAGATTGAGCACCGAGCCGGAGTTAGCCACAGAAACGCTGATTCTCTTTCCAGAAGGCCATGCCCAGCAGAGTGTTCCCACTGCAACAAAACGGAATCCAAGGAAGCAGCAGTGCTAAGAACGACGATTGTCAACGACGACTGGACGCCTACTAAGATAAGGGAAGAACAAGAGAGAGATCCAGTTATACAGAAAATCCGAAAATGGAAAGAGGAAAACCGTCGACCACCTTGGCAGGAAATATCAAACCTATGCTCAGTAGTTAAGACGTATTGGGCCCAGTGGGACTCATTTATCATCGAAGATGGCTTGCTCAAACGAGTCCTGGAAAATGATGACGGTTCAGAGAAAAGAAGACAGTTGGTGATCCCAAAGAGCAGAATAGCCGAAGTACTTCGTCAGTTACACGACAGTCCATCGGGAGGGCATTTTGGTGTAAGGAAAACCCTTCAGCGAATTCGGGAACGGTTTTATTGGATGAACAGTTCCGACGACGTAAAAGACTGGTGTAAGAAATGTACTATTTGTGCTACGAGTAACGGGCCTCACCGGAAAAGGAGAGCTCCTATGAGACAATATAATGTTGGAAGCCCGTTTGAAAGAATAGCTTTGGACATTGCAGGGCCATTTCCAGAAAGTGAAAATGGGGGCAAGTACATGTTGGTAGTAATGGATTACTTCACTAAGTGGGTTGAGATTTATGCACTTCCAGACCAGAAGGCCACCACCGTTGCAGATAAGTTGATCCAAGAATATATCAGCCGATTTGGAGTGCCTTTGGAGATCCATAGTGACCAAGGCAGGAACTTCGAAAGTGATCTATTCCAAGGAATATGTGATAGACTAGGCATGAAGAAAACAAGAACTACCGCGTATCATCCGCAATCGGATGGTATGGTAGAACGAATGAATAGGACAGTTGGCAAGTATTTGACAAAGATGGTGTCCGATCATCAGCGAGACTGGGACCAATACCTTCCGTTCTTCACAATGGCCTACAGATCTGCTGTTAACGAATCAACGGGCCAGACACCAGCCAGGTACCGAAATGAAGAATGAAGAATGAATGAAATAACCGAATGAAGAAACGGTACGATACACAAGCCGAAAAGGGTTGCTTTAAGAAGAACGACAAAGTATGGCTGTATAATCCCAAGAAGCGAAAAGGTTGTTCTCCCAAATTGCAGCAGTCTTGGGAAGGTCCATACCTCATCATGGAGAAGATCAACGATGTCATCTACCGAATAAGCAAGATTCCGAGGGGAAAGCCGATGATAGTACACCATAACCGGTTGGCATCTTTCGAAGGTGACCACGACGTAGATGAAGAAGTGGAAGTAAACCAAGTCCAAGATGTGTCTGACCTCACGTTTGAGGAATTCATGGGTGCCTATGGAGGTACCGGTAAAGCAAGACATGGTGTTACCACTGAAGAAAAGCAAGATCTACTCGCGCTCCCCGATGACCACTCGCTGGCCCTTACCATCCCGGCCAGTATCAAAGACGCACCAGGGTTGGCATCCGTCTTTCGAAGGAAGTTTGGTCGAGTTGCAGAACTTCAATGCCAAGTGCCAGCGCCCGGTAAAACCTTGAAACTCCAAGATGCATCACGTTACCTTTTCTACCTGGTAACAAAAGACACTGCCCGTGACCAACCTACCTACCGAGATGTATGGGAAGCCTTACTTCAATTGAGAGGGCACGTACTAGAGTCCGACGTGCAAAAGTTAGCCATGCCAAAGTTGGAGTGCCGCCAATTAGATTGGAGGGTTATACGAAATATGGTGGAGGAGATCTTTAAAGACACCGAAGTCCAGGTGTTAGTCTGTTGCAATCCGCATAGTTACTGGTGCGGAGAGAAAACCGTCCCTTGTCATTTTTATACAACTGGAAGTTGTAAAAGAGGGTCCAGTTGCCGATACCAGCATACCGTTCCAGTTCTAGTCCCGACAAGGTTCCAGGAGGAACCATCTTTTGAGAGGGGGGCAATGTTACGTAAAAATATGAGTCATAGTTTTAACCTGTAAACATGTTTTTATTTACTAATATGTTTTAGATTATACGAGACCTTTCAACCAGCTGGCATAAACCCCAAGTAATAAAAAACTGGTTCCATTCGAATCTTCCGGAATTAGGCCTGTCCATTCGAGGCGAAACCAGGTCAATTGAGGTCAACATCTATGGAGTTCTAGAGCAGCTGTTTTCGTATAAATATGAGGGAACTTTTATTTTGAAAACAGTTAATAAAGAAGATTCGCGCTCGCGATATTTATTGTTACGCTCGCCTTTTAATAAATTATGTATATTTAGTGATAAATAAATTAATATCAGTGATTGTGCTTTTTAATAAATTTAGATAAGAACCTTTTGATAAAGACATTATAAATTAAAGACATAACAATTAATAAATTCACAACATTATGTATAAAACGTCACCATTATTTTGATTGATATCTTCTTTATATTATAAAATGTTGTAATTCTCTATTTAAAATAAAGATATATCAGGAATATTCCAAGTTTACGTTAGACATATACAGTCAAAATCAAGTGTCATCTGTTATTTTATGTATATTTAATCATAACTGATCTAGATTTTTATTAAGGCTTCTAATATTTTGGTGTAAAATTGTAAAATTTTCATTATATTTACCTTTATAAAAATCCGCAGTTAACTTATTAAAATCTTCAATATGTTTAGGTTTATGAGTAAAAAAGGGAATTTAGTCTACATCACGAATGTATGAATCCATAATATAACAATAACTAAAAAAATTTGATAGTAAACTCCCTAAGAAATAATATTTGTCTTACAAAATTCTAAAACTTACTGCTTTGCTGCCGAGTATTAACTTTTTCTTTGGTACCTGAAGTAAAGTTGTGTCTTGATTTTGGCTTTATTCCTTCTTCGTATTTATCTTCGTTTTTGTTCTTCTCCTCTTAGTACTTCTTTATGGTCTATAATATTTTTCTTTTCCGAACTATTTTTTTCTGATTTACTTTTATCAGTATCTGATTCCTTTGTTAGTTTTTCAGTCAGTGTAGTTATATCAGATTCAAGTTTTGTTGTTGGGTGACCTCTTTTTCTGTGATGAATTCTTAAGTGTAGATAAGGTAAATTGTGAGATGCTGTCTTCAAAAAATGTTTTAGAATTAAGTGTTGTGTTTCTGGTGCACTGTGTGGTTTAGGTTTTTCTGATTGAACATCATCTTAATTTTGATCCTTTTCCATATTTCTTAATTCTTTGGCAGAATATTTTTGATTATTCATGACAAAATACCTGCCCCGAATTTTAGCATGAATTTTCATTTGTGTTGCTAGTTTAATATGTGTAG